>NC_079388.1:2504240-2639240 GCF_029220125.1 Pseudoliparis swirei
CACGCAGAGCGTCCTGTAGCTCAGCCTCTGATTGGTCAGACCACCACTTCGTTCCTCGTCACTACCGCTTCCTGCGATCTTTTGCGGTACTCCGGAAGCAGAAAAATGGCGGCATGGTCTGATTTGCGAGCGGAGGAGAGAGACAGCCTTGTAGCCTCTCTTGAATGGCGTATAGCAGTGGTCCAACGTTCTTTCCTCTGGTAGCACACGTAATGTGCTGGTGAAAGTTCGGCATGACTTTTTTAGGTTTGCCCTATTAAAGTCCCCAGCCACCACCACAGCCGTCGGGATACTTGTTCTGATGCCGACATAACACATCATGTAGGTCCGATAGTGCTACGTCGGTGTCCGCTTGTGGTGGTATGTAGACGGCTGTGGTGATGACCGAGCTGAACTCCCGGGAAGGTAGAATGGACGGCATGAGATCGTCAGATGTTCCAGGTTCGGCGAGCAGGAACGAGAAAGAGTCTTAATGTTCTTGGGGTTGCACCACTTGTTGTTAGTCATGAAGCAAACCCCTCCACCCTTAGATTTACCAGACTCTTCCGTTCTGTCTGCACGGAAAACAGAGAAGGACTCGGTTGGGCATATGACTCGATCCGGCACCAGCGGGGTCAGCCATGTTTCCGTCAGACAAAAGATGATACATGAGTTCACCTTCCTCTGGTGACAGACACATGATGGCGCGGCTGTGTCCAGACGCCGTCGAGGTAGCTCCGCGGAGATTGTGCGCTCTTTTAGTTTTAGTGTTTATTTTTAATGTTTTCTTTGCCACAAACACATCGGCACTAACAGCATACGACCGCAGCACACTTTTGGACATAAATTTTTGCACAAAACAAGGGTTTTTGTCCACAAAAACTAAAAAGTGGACAAAAACCCTTGTTTTGCGCAAAAGTTTATGTCCAAAAGTGTGCTGCGGTCGTATGCTGTTAGTGCCGATGTGTTTGTGGCAAAGAAAACATTAAAAATAAACACAAAAACTAAAAGAGCGCACAATCTCCGCGAGCCCCTCGATCATGCCTGGAACAGCGCCATCATGTGTCTGTCACCAGAGGAAGGTGAACTCATGTATGATGGAGGGAGGGAGAGAGAGAGGGAGAGAGAGATGTTGGCAGAAGTAAAGTTGGAGTGGAGGATGGGAGATGAACATGAGGTGGGTCGAGCTGCAAAATGAAAAGCCAGAGAGAGATTGCAGAAATGGCTGAAAACAAAGATAAAGGCAAGTGTTGGGGGGGGAGAGGGGGAGGAGGGAGAGAAGGAAAAGCAGAGGGCGACAGGGGGAGCAGCAGGGAGGACCTCTCAGAGACTCTCAGGACTTTGGGTGCAGCTTGAAAAGAAAGCGGATTGGCAGGAGGCCGTGACCCTCTCCGTCCTCCAGCCACCTCCCCATACATCCAGGCCTTTCATGGGGAGTCCAGCTGGCACCGGGGCTGGGGGCTGTTGTTGTCGTTGAAACTCACTCACACACACACACACACACACACAAACAGAGATGCACACAGGCTCATCTGAAGTGGACCAGTGGAGAAGCAATTCCTGGATTGCCTGCTGCGGGCGAGATAGCTGTCCACCGGAAAAAGGCAAATCTTGGCTTTGACACACGCACGCACACACACACACACACACACACACACGCGCACACACACACACACACACACACACACACAGTGGAACATGCAGCTCTGTGCATAAAGTAATCAGGGGATCTGGTCATGGGGGAAGCGCTGGCACTGACTCTGTGCTGGACGTGAGCCAACCTCTGAACACACAGCGAGCGATAGTGGAACTCACCCTGGACATCCCATAATGTTTGATTTCATGAGCTTTAAGTGCTTGTTTCTGATTAGGTTTGCGCAGCCGGCACACGTGTGCAAACCTCTGGACGCTGCAACATCCCACGCGGTCCGACTTTAGTGCTGAACGCCTCAAAAAGTGACTTTTATATCTGGACTCGTCGTCTTGTGGAATAAATTTGAATATAAAAATAGCGGAACGGTTTTACATCTTCCTGTGATTTCCTAATTACGGCCTCTGATCAGACCGCTCGGGCACATCGACATGCTGGCAGGGACACACTGCGGATGATTTCACGCCCGTGACTTTTATTTCCACAGCGCAGCAACTTCCCGATGAAATTCATCACCCTGGAAAATGAGGAGCAATGAAAGTGGGAAGGGGTTGGGGCTAGAGGGGGGGGGGCTTGATCTAAAAAAACTAATATTTCCACGACAATCCCCAACAAAAGCTGAGGAAATGGGAGAAAGAGCTCCGCCGTCGCCCCCTCGGTGGAGCAGCCACACAGGGGGTCAGTCATGGAGATAAGAGCGGAGCAGAGAAGCTCCAGACTGCGGCTTATCACACACACACACACACTCTCACACACACACACTCACACACATACATACGGGGGTGCGTGAAGCCTTCCACATAGGGGTTGGGGAGGCTCCTATCTGACCCCGGCATCAGCGGTGACTTCAGTCTATTCCTCTATCTGTCTCGCAGCAGGATGACCATCCAGTCCACAGATTAGCGCCTCTGGGGGCGGAGCCCCGGAGAGAACGAGGGGCAAACAAACCAAAAGTTGTCCGTATGTTACATTGGCACTGGCTCATTTCTGTAGTTTGTGATGACAGCTTATTTACTCTCTGGGCAGAGGGATTCATCCAGAGGCAATCAGAGGACACCAGGCGGGATCCTGCGGCTCCGACAAGCAAAGCCGATAATAGTATCTCAAAGCTGCCTTCTCTCTACTGGCCACCAGGGGGCGACACCTCTGGTAGTATAGTCCAAGAGTCTTGACGTATTCCCTCAGTAAACGTTGTCAACATGAGTTTATGGTCTCATTTCATGAAAGTTAATAGTAAACATTTGTATTACCGAAGGAAATCGTATTCAACATGCGGCTGTACTTAGCTCCACCCTCTCTCGTCAAAATCCAAGATGGCGATGGTCAATAACCAAGATGGCGACGTCCCATAAGCCCAAACTGCGTCGACCAAAATGCTGAAAACTCGACAGCCTGCTATATAACGACTAACTTTGCAGGATGTTTTTTTATGATGACAGCTCATTTACTCTCTGAGAAAAGGGTCTTAAAGCTGCATTCTCTCTACTGGCCATCAGGGGGCGACACCTCGTGTACTATTGTCTATGAGTCTTGATTTATTCCCTCAGTATACATGGTCGACATGAGTTTATGGTCTCATTTCATGAATGTTAATTGTAAATATTTGTATTGCCTAACAAAGTCGTATTTAGCATGCGGCTGTACTTAGCTCCACCCTCTCTCGTCAAAATCCAAGATGGCCACGTCCCGTAAACCCATATGGTCACCACCAAAATGCTGAAATTGAGACTTTAAAACTCGACAGCCTGCACAATATGACGGCTGGCTCTGCAGGCTGGTTGCATTCTGGGTAATGTGGTAATTGGTATGTCTCTTGTCTTTTTGTTTTTTATATCTCAACACGATGTGACATTACAGAGTGCGATAACTACAACTGAGACATAATTATACATAATTATAAATTACGGATGCTGCACCAGAACTAAAACCATTAGGATTACACAGCCAGTGCTTCTTTAATGGAGCCAGGATGCCACAGCCAGACAACACTGGGGGAAATGTGCAGTTTAACCTCAAGACATGTTTTGCTTTTGAACAAAAGAAGCTACTTCCTGTCTGTGGGCTGTTGAAAGGAACTCTGGGAGATGCAAAGGAAATGACAGGAAATGTGAGATAATTGGTGAATCCCAACACTTGAGCCATGATCTGATCCGTCTGGTGATCAAAGATCATGACGTAACACACACCATAATCATCCCGGTGCCATGCTGAGTGTTGGTCGACGCCCACCATGTGGGAGCAATTATAATCTAAGTGACGTTTACTCTCATTTTGGGGCACCGTGCTCTTTAAATATGAACATTTTTGTATATTGAATCAAAAGGAGAATAAACAGCACTTAACTGAACCCCCATCTCACGGTGTCAGTCTTTCAGGTTATTGTGCGCCCGTCACATTTCCTGCCCGTCTATGTAAACCGCTCAATTACGGCGAGAAGCAGGGAACGCTCTAAAATGTTTCTTTTGTGCAATAAAACACGGTTATTATACCATACTCTTTAAATCACATTTGACAGATACTGGAAAGGAATGCAGTCTTCATCTAATACATTCTCCCACGATTCTGCCCTTATTTAAATCATTTGGAGGCGGTTAGGAGGCGGTTGTTAAGGGGTTGGAAAGCGGTTAGGAGGCGGTATTGAAGCGGTTGGGAGGCGGTTGGGAGGTGGTATGGAAGCGGTTGGGAGGCGGTTGAGAGGCGGTTGGGAGGTGGTATGGAAGCGGTTGGGAGGTGGTTGGGAGGTGGTATGGAAGCGGTTGGGAGGTGGTTGGGAGGCGGTTGGAAGGCGGTTGGGAGGCGGTTGAGAGGCGGTTGGGAGGCGGTTGGTTGAGAGGTGGTTGAGAGGCGGTTGAGAGGCGGTTGGGAGGCGGTTGGGAGGCGGTTGGAAGGCGGTTGGGAGGCGGTTGAGAGGCGGTTGGGAGGCGGTTGGGAGGCGGTTGGAAGGCGGTTGGGAGGCGGTTGGGAGGCGGTTGGGAGGCGGTTGAGAGGGGAGGTGGTTGGGAGGCGGTTGAGAGGTGGTTGGGAGGCGGTTGGGAGGGGAGGCGGTTGGGAGGCAGTTGGGAGGTGGTTGGAAGGCGGTTGGGAGGCGGTTGAGAGGTGGTTGGGAGGGGAGGCGGTTGAGAGGCGGTTGGGAGGCGGTTGGGAGGGGAGACGGTTGGGAGGTGGTTGGGAGGCGGTTGGGAGGCGGTTGAGAGGCGGTTGAGAGGCGGTTGGGAGAGGAGGCGGTTGGGAGGTGGTTGGAAGGCGGTTCGGAGGCGCTTGAGAGGTGGTTATGAGGGGAGGCGGTTGGGAGGCGGTTGAGAGGTGGTTGGGAGGCAGTTGGGAGGGGAGGCGGTTGGGAAGGGGTTGGGAAGCGGTTGGGAAGTGGTTGGGAAGCGGTTGGGAAGCGGTTGGGAGGCGGTTGAGAGGGGGTTGGGAAGGGGTTGGGAAGCGGTTGGGAAGTGGTTGGGAGGCGGTTGGGAAGCGGTTGGGAGGCGGTTGGGAAGTGGTTGGGAAGCGGTTGGGAAGCGGTTGGGAAGTGGTTGGGAAGCGGTTGGGAGGCGGTTGGGAAGTGGTTGGGAAGCGGTTGGGAAGGGGTTGGGAAGCGGTTGGGAGGCGGTTGAGAGGGGGTTGGGAGGCGGTCGGGAGGTGGTTGGGAGGCGGGGCAAATTATTGCAGGTGCGCTCTCTGGGCCCATTGATGAAGAAGATCTGGGTAATATTGTATGGAGGAAATCAAAAGAATGTGCGCCACTCTGCAACTCTGAACAGATCTCCGCCTCCAACACTGGTGTTCACTGTTTTGGGCTAAATTGAGAATGAAGTCATATTGATTTGAGATCACAACTTTAAGCTTCTATACAAGGAAGAACCGTCTGATATTTTAAAAAGGAACGATAACTTCCTCCTAGTTTCTGGGTCATTTTGGTGATCTGTGGGCTTCAGACTAGGAGAAGCTCCGCCCTCGTGACAGCTGACCGTGGTTTCCCTCCAGCTGTGAATTTATAATGTGGTTCCCATCAGTCTCCTTTAAGAAAGACGGATGATGTGTCTGTATCAGTGTCGACCACATATTGGCCCTTGAGGAGTCCACTCTGTGTAGCACTGGTCTGGCATTGTCAACAGTGTTAACATCACGTGGTCTTGATGCGCTGCATGGAAGGCCAGCCGTGTGTGTCGGGGCATGGCGGGGGCCTTCAGGAGAGACGCGGTCTCATTATCACCTCATTTTAAAATGTGGCCCTCAGATAAAGCATTTGAAAGCAGACGCTGTGAACAACAACAACACATTATGAGCTCCTGAGAATGTATTGTTTGATTCAACTGGGACCAAAAGTTATGTGACCAAGATTCCATGAAACTTTGACATAACTGCAGGTGGATAAACAGAGAAGAGAAGCTGAAAGGTCGCGTTTTATATCAAGCAGGTTTCCAACATTGGTAACACTGGTTGATCATATAGATCAGGGGTGCTCAATACGTCGATCGCGGCGACCTGCCAGTCGATCGCGGCGTAGTATTGGTAGATCGCATGACATAAAAAAAAATTGGCCGCCCCCCTGTCACTTTCTCTATAGTGCCACATTACAGCAGCAGCATGTCATTTCTGTTTCTACGTGTCGCGTTAACAGTCCTCTGCCCGCCGTCTCGTGTGCCGCGGAGCTCCCGACACCGGTTTGCGCGCATTGGGACGGACAGAGCAAAGAAAAAGTCACTAGCACCCCCCCCCCCGTCAACAACTCCTCTCCGGTCGCGCGCGCGGTAGGTGAGCACACTTACTAGCACCCCCCCGTCGGTCGATCGCCTTGACTTGGTCACATAATAAGTAGCTCGCATGCTGAAAAAGTGTGAGCACCCCTGATATAGATAACCCCATATAGATAACCACATATAGATAACCCCATATAGATAACCCCGTATAGATAACCCCATATAGATAACCCCATATAGATAACCCCATATAGATAACCCCATATAGATAACCCCATATAGATAACCACATATAGATAACCCCATATAGATAACCCCGTATAGATAACCCCATATAGATAACCACATATAGATAACCCCTTATGGATAACCCCATATAGATAACCACATATAGATAACCCCATATAGATAACCAAATATAGATAACCCCATATAGACAACCACATATAGATAACCCCATATAGATAACCCCTTATAGATAACCCCATATTAATAACCACATATAGATAACCCCATATAGATAACCCCATATAGATAACCCCATATAGATAACCCCATATAGATAACCACATATAGATAACCCCATATAGATAACCCCATATAGATAAGCCCATATAGATAACCCCATATAGATAACCACATATAGATAACCCCATATAGATAACCCCATATAAATAAACCCATATAGATAACCACATATAGATAACCCCTTATGGATAACCCCATATAGATAACCACATATAGATAACCACATATAGATAACCCCATATAGACAACCCCATATAGATAACCCCTTATAGATAACCCCATATTAATAACCACATATAGATAACCCCATATAGATAACCACATATAGATAACCCCATATAGATAACCCCATAAAGATAACCCCATATAGATAACCCCATATAGACAACCACATATAGATAACCACATATAGATAAACCCATATAGATAACCCCATATAGATAACCCCTTATGGATAACCACATATAGATAACCACATATAGATAAACCCATATAGATAACCCCATATAGATAAACCCATACAGATAACCACATATAGATAACCCCATATAGATAACCACATATAGATAAACCCATATAGATAACCACATATAGATAAACCCATATAGATAACCACATATAGATAAACCCATATAGATAACCCCATATAGATAACCCCATATAGATAACCACATATAGATAACCCCATATAGATAACCCCGTATAGATAACCCCATATAGATAACCCCATATAGATAACCACATATAGATAACCCCTTATGGATAACCCCATATAGATAACCACATATAGATAACCCCATATAGATAACCAAATATAAATAACCCCATATAGACAACCACATATAGATAACCCCATATAGATAACCCCTTATAGATAACCCCATATTAATAACCACATATAGATAACCCCATATAGATAACCCCATATAGATAACCACATATAGATAACCCCATATAGATAACCCCATATAGATAACCCCATATAGATAACCACATATAGATAACCCCATATAGATAAGCCCATATAGATAACCCCATATAGATAACCACATATAGATAACCCCATATAGATAACCCCATATAAATAAACCCATATAGATAACCACATATAGATAACCCCTTATGGATAACCCCATATAGATAACCACATATAGATAACCACATATAGATAACCACATATAGATAACCCCATATAGATAACCCCTTATAGATAACCCCATATTAATAACCACATATAGATAACCCCATACTCGGTGATTTTAATATTCATGTTAACAACCCCTCTTCCTACTCTGTAGCTGAATTCCTCAATCTTCTAGACAGTCTCAACCTCACTCAACATGTCAATGTCCCAACACACTCCAGAGGCCACACTCTTGATTTGTTGATCACCAACTCCCACCCCAGCAATCTGTCAGTGCACGATCTGGGCGTGTCCGACCATAAAGCCATCTCAATGGAGCTACCTACCCTGTCCCCCCTCAATAAACCCAACAGACAAATCAGTTTCAGGAACCTTAAAAACATCAACCCAGTCACCCTGACTACTGACCTCCGCCATCTCTCCGCTGCCAACCTCCCTTCAGTCACTGAACTCGTGGAGCTCTACAATTCATCACTTAGCACTCTCCTGGATTGCCATGCCCCAGTCAAGACCAGAACTGTCAACTTCACATGTTCAGCTCCCTGGTACACCAGTGAGCTGCGGCTACTGAAGAGAACGGGGCGTGTCCTTGAAAGGCGTTTCAAGGACTCAGGACTTGCTGTTCACAAACTAGCCTACCGGGAACATCAGAAGGCCTACAGCAAATCCCTCAGTGACACACGGTCCCGGTTCTACTCCCACATCATTAACAATAGCCCTGGTAACTCCAAGCAACTTTTCTCAACCATTAATCATCTCCTTAAACCTCGGACCCCCCTACACTCAGACAACACGCAGGAGCGATGCAACAGCTTCATCTCTTTCTTCAAAACAAAAGTAGGCATCATCCGCTCCCTTCTTTCCAGCCTCCCCGCCCCCCCGCCCTCCCCTCTCTCCAGCCCCCCTGCCCCCCAGCCCCCTGCCCCCCCTGCCTCACCGCCCCCCTTCTCCCAAGCCCCCCCGCCCTCCCTACCTCCCTGCCCCCCCATCTCTCCAGCCACCCCGCTGTCCCTGCTCCCCTGCTCCTCTTCTCTCCAGCCTCTCTGCCCCTGCATCTCCAGTCACATCCGCTGACCCTCTGTCCGAACTACTCAGCCCCTTTGCTGTTTCACGGACATCACACAGCATGAGGTTGAAGTCATCTTGAGGAAGATGAAGCCCTCGACCTGTGCCCTGGACCCATTTCCCTCAGCCCTGATAAAAAACCACTCCTCTGCAATAAGTCCCCTGATCACTAAAATCATCAACCACTCCCTCCGGTCTGGCCATGTCCCCACGTCTCTGAAAACTGCTGTCATCAAGCCGCTACTCAAAAAGCCCAGCCTTGACCCCCAAGTACTTGCCAACTACCGCCCAATCTCCAACCTCCCTTTCCTATCAAAGGTGTTGGAAAGGGTAGTTTCTGCCCAACTCCACAACCATCTCAAATCAAACAGTCTGTATGAGAAATTCCAGTCTGGTTTTCGCTCTGGCCACAGTACTGTAACTGCTCTGGTCAGGGTCACAAATGACCTGCTGATGACGGCTGATGCTGGCTCTCCATCACTACTTATCCTTCTTGACCTCACCGCAGCATTTGACACCGTGGACCACTGCATTCTTCTACACCGCCTCCACTCCTCCATCAGACTCTCTGACTCTACCTTGGCCTGGTTCACATCATATCTCACGGACAGAACGGAGTATGTGTCCCTCGGAGGTGCTAAGTCAGAAATGCACCCTGTCAGCTGTGGTGTCCCTCAAGGATCAGTCCTTGGCCCCATCCTCTTCACTCTGTACATGCTCCCCCTTGGTCGTGTCATCAGCCGGCATGGAATATTTTTCCACTGTTACGCTGATGACACCCAACTCTACATCAAAACCAACCCAACCCCCTCTGCAGCCCTATCCACACTCTCCACCTGCCTGGAGGAGATAAAGGCATGGATGACGGCTAACTTTCTGCAACTTAACAGTTCAAAAACGGAAGCCATTCTCATTGGCACCCACACCAGACCCGGTCATCCACTATCACCAGCATCAACTTCTCCGGCCACGACATCCACCTTTCATCCTCAGTCACTAACCTCGGTGTCAGAATGGACCCTCACCTGACCTATGAGGCCCACATCAAACATCTTTGCAAGACCTCCTTTTTCCACCTCAGGAACATTGCAAAACTCCGCCCCACACTCACTCTCTCTGATGCCGAAAAACTTGTCCATGCCTTTGTCTCCTCCAGGCTGGATTACTGCAACGCACTCCTCATCGGGATCCCTAGCAAGAACATCCAGCAGCTGCAGTACATCCAGAACTGTGCTGCTAGGATCCTGATGAGGGTGCGGAAGTACGACCACATCACACCCGCCCTCAAATCCCTCCACTGGCTACCGGTCCAGTACAGGATTAAATTCAAAGTCTCCTGCTGACCCACCAGTGCCTCCATGGCACTGCCCCTCTACCTTAAAGAACTCATCACCCCCCAATCCTCCCCACGCCATCTCCGCTCTGGACTGGCCAACCTCCTCCAGCCTCGGAGGACAAGGCTCCGAACCATGGGCGACAGCTCCTTCTCTTCAGCTGCTCCCAGTCTGTGGAATGCTCTCCCCGACCATTTAAGGGCACCGCAGACTGTGGATTCTTTTAAAAAAGGCCTGAAAACCTATCTTTTTAGAAAAGCGTTTGATTGACTACTTTTTAAACTCTAAAGTCATTTATGTTTGGTTTTATTTTATTTATTTTAATTCTTCTCCTTTGTTTGTTTTTAGTTTTTCCCCTTTTTGTGCAATGTAGCACTTTGAGATCCTTCGTTGGATGTAAAGTGCGTTATAAATTAAATTTATTATTATTATTATTATTATATAGATAACCCCATATAGATAACCACATATAGATAACCCCATATAGATAACCCCATAAAGATAACCCCATATAGATAACCCCATATAGATAACCACATATAGACAACCACATATAGATAACCACATATAGATAAACCCATATAGATAACCCCATATAGATAACCCCTTATGGATAACCACATATAGATAACCACATATAGATAAACCCATATAGATAACCCCATATAGATAAACCCATATAGATAACCACATATAGATAAACCCATATAGATAACCACATATAGATAAACCCATATAGATAACCCCATATAGATAACCCCATATAGATAACCACATATAGATAAACCCATATAGATAAACCCATATAGATAACCCCATATAGATAACCCCATATAGATAACCTCATATAGATAAACCCATATAGATAACCCCATATAGATAACCCCTTATGGATAACCACATATAGATAACCACATATAGATAAACCCATATAGATAACCCCATATAGATAACCCCTTATGGATAACCACATATAGATAACCACATATAGATAACCACATATAGATAACCACATATAGATAAACCCATATAGATAACCACATATAGATAAACCCATATAGATAACCCCATATAGATAACCCCATATAGATAACCCCTTATGGATAACCACATATAGATAACCACATATAGATAACCACATATAGATAACCACATATAGATAACCCCATATAGATAACCCCATATAGATAAACCCATATAGATAACCCCATATAGATAACCACATATAGATAACCCCATATAAATAAACCCATATAGATAACCCCATATAGATAACCCTTTATAGATAACCCCACATAGATAACCCCTTATAGATAACCCCATATAGATAACCACATATAGATAACCCCATATAGATAACCACATATAGATAACCCCATATAGATAACCACATATAGATAACCCCATATAGATAACCCCATATAGATAACCACATATAGATAACCCCTTATAGATAACCCCATATAGATAACCACATATAGATAACCCCATATAGATAACCACATATAGATAACCCCATATAGATAACCCCATATAGATAACCACATATAGATAACCCCATATAGATAACCCCTTATAGATAACCCCATATAGATAACCACATAGATAACCCCATATAGATAACCACATATAGATAACCCCATATAGATAACCACATATAGATAACCCCATATAGATAACCCCATATAGATAACCCCATATAGATAACCCCATATAGATAACCACATATAGATAACCCCATATAGATAACCCCATATAGATAACCACATATAGATAACCCCATATAGATAACCACATATAGATAACCCCATATAGATAACCCCTTATAGATAACCCCATATAGATAACCCCTTATGGATAAACCCATATAGATAACCCCATAAAGATAACCCCTTATAGATAACCCCATATAGATAACCCCTTATAGATAAATCCATATAGATAACCCCATATAGATAAACCCATATAGATAACCCCATATAGATAAACCCATATAGATAACCACATATAGATAACCCCATATAGATAACCCCATAAAGATAACCCCATATAGATAACCCCATATAGATAACCACATATAGACAACCACATATAGATAACCACATATAGATAAACCCATATAGATAACCCCATATAAATAACCCCATATAGATAACCACATATAGATAAACCCATATAGATAACCCCATATAGATAACCCCATATAGATAACCCCATATAGATAACCACATATAGATAAACCCATATAGATAACCACATATAGATAACCCCATATAAATAACCACATATAGATAACCACATATAGATAAACCCATATAGATAAACCCATATAGATAACCCCATATAGATAACCCCATATAAATAACCCCATATAGATAACCCCATATAAATAACCCCATATAGATAACCCCATATAGATAACCCCATATAAATAACCCCATATAGATAACCACATATAGATAACCCCATATAGATAACCCCATATAGATAACCACATATAGATAAACCCATATAGATAACCACATATAAATAACCCCATATAGATAACCACATATAGATAAACCCATATAGATAACCCCATATAGATAACCCCATATAAATAACCCCATATAGATAACCCATATAGATAACCCATATAGATAACCCATATAGATAACCACATATAGATAACCCATATAGATAACCACATATAGATAACCACATATAGATAACCCATATAGATAAACCCATATAGATAACCACATATAGATAACCCCATATAGATAACCCATATAGATAACCACATATAGATAACCCATATAGATAACCCATATAGATAACCCATATAGATAACCACATATAGATAACCCATATAGATAACCACATATAGATAACCCATATAGATAACCCCATATAGATAACCACATATAGATAACCCCATATAGATAACCACATATAGATAACCCCATATAGATAACCCCATATAGATAACCACATATAGATAACCCCATATAGATAACCCCTTATAGATAACCCCATATAGATAACCCTATAGATAACCCATATAGATAACCCATATAGATAACCCCATATAGATAACCACATATAGATAACCCCATATAGATAACCCCTTATAGATAACCCCATATAGATAACCACATATAGATAACCCCATATAGATAACCACATATAGATAACCCCATATAGATAACCACATATAGATAACCCCATATAGATAACCCCATATAGATAACCACATATAGATAACCCCATATAGATAACCACATATAGATAACCCCATATAGATAACCCCATATAGATAACCACATATAGATAACCCCATATAGATAACCACATATAGATAACCCCATATAGATAACCCCTTATAGATAACCCATATAGATAACCCCATATAGATAACCCCATATAGATAACCACATATAGATAACCCCATATAGATAACCACATATAGATAACCCCATATAGATAACCACATATAGATAACCCCATATAGATAACCCTTATAGATAACCCCATATAGATAACCCTTATAGATAACCCCATATAGATAACCCTATATAGATAACCCCATATAGATAACCCTTGTGATATAGATAACCCTTATAGATAACCCCATATAGATAACCCATATAGATAACCCCTTATAGATAACCCATATAGATAACCCATATAGATAACCCATAAAGATAACCCCTTATAGATAACCCCATATAGATAACCCCTTATAGATAAACCCATATAGATAACCCCATATAGATAACCCCTTATAGATAAACCCATATAGATAACCCCATATAGATAAACCCATATAGATAACCCCATATAGATAACCCCATATAAATGAACCCATATAGATAACCCCATATGGATAAGATAAGATAAGATAAGATATTCCTTTATTAGTCCCTCAGTGGGGAAATTACAGGATCACAGTAGTATAGCTCACTGATAAACGAATAATAAAATAGAAACAAGTAATATAATAAGCATTAAAAAGAAACAGTAGAATATAATAAGCATTAAAAACAGTAGAATATATGTACAGACTGAATAAAAAGTATATATATATATATAAACAAAGTATATAAACAAAAAGTACTTCAGCATATTGCACATGTTGTTGCACCAGGTAGTGGTAGAGTGATAAAGTGATAAACTGCTGAGTGACCAAGTTCAGTTTGGTTGTGAAGTGGCCTACCGGGAGCTCAGCCGGTTGTGTAGCCTAACCGCAGCGGGAAGAAAGGACTTGCGGTACCTCTCCCTCAGACACCGGGGATGAATCATATATATATCATATAGATAACCCCATATAGATAACCCCATATAAATAAACCCATATAGATAACCCCATATAGATAACCCCATATGGATAACCCCATATAAATAAACCCAAATAGATAACCCCATATAAATAAACCCATATAGATAACCCCAAATAGATAACCCCATATGGATAACCCCATATAAATAAACCCATATAGATAACCCCATATAGATAACCCCATATAGATAACCCCTTATAGATAACCCCATATAGATAACCCCATATGGATAACCCCATATAGATAACCCCAAACAGATAACCCCATACATATAACCCCATATAGATAACCCCATATAGATAACCCCAATATAGATAACGTGTAATGGGAGGTGTACGTTTTGGGGAATCCTGCGACGTGTGTACATAAACAACACCGAATAGAACTGGCCTGTAATTGGCTTGGATTACAGAATACCTCCACAGAGCATTAAGAGCCGTACATTTGGAAAAGTAACCGTGTGGTATGGGAACAAATTAGCTCCATTAACAGATGGATTAGGCCTTTGATGAACAGGAAATGAACAGGAATAGGGTTGGAGAGGTGAAAGCGAAAAGGAATACGCAGCATGCTGGCTCCACATCACAAAGGTCTGATTGTTTCCACCAAGTCTCGTTGCAAGATTATATTTTTCCGGGAAGCGAGCCAGAAATGTGTGTTACATCCTCAGCCGTTGGCGGTCGCCTCCTTTTCTTTTTTCTTCTTTTTTTCTGTCCTTCAAGGGAGTCGCAGAGACAAAGAGTCAAGCTGAGAGCGGCGACACCCCAGAGGGCACCTTTTAAAAGACGAGACTTCTCCTGAACCCGGTGCAGTTGAAGTCTATTCATCAAGGACGACGTGTCACACACTGAAGAAGTGGCACGCACAACTAGAGTCAGCCAGACGCAGGGGAAGGACGAGATCAGGCGAGGGAAATGAGCAACGCGTCCAACACCGGGGACATGATCTATGTCACTTTTTATGATCACTTAAAATGAAATGGATTTGAAGCGTTTTATCTCCTTAAAGGGCCAGTAACCCGGCATCAGCTTAATCACTGCGACGACCTCTAGTGGCCACGCTCATCATTACATGTCATTTAGCGGACGCTATGTTACACTCATACACCGTAGACTCAGCTACAGGGAGCTGTGCAGGGTTAATGCCTTGCTCAAGGACACATCGACTAAGGCGGGGATTGAACCTCCAACCCCCTGATTGAAAGACAGACCCGCTAACCAGTCAGTGCGGTTACATGCAATCGAATTATTGGCTTAGTCGGACTGAAATCGAATTATCCGTTTCATGTAAACACCTTAGTCGGACTATGTGCGGTCCGACTTCGGTCCGATTAACACCCCTGGATAGCTCGGTCCGATCCAGTTGATAATTCGACTCTCGCGGCATGTAACTCTGAATTCGATTCGCAACTGGACTTTGCGTCTTTGCGCATGCTCGAGATCCCGCCGCCCTCCTCCCTCCCTCCCATGTCGTGACCCGGAAGTCGAAAGAGACGATAAATTAAATTCTCCGTGTACCTTCGGCGACGGCGTCTTCTCTCCGTTATCAACTCAGCCAATAGCGCCATTTGCATTCGCTGTACTCCTATTAACACCATGGAAGAATAGTAGAATGATGTAGCTTCGCCTCGCTCTCTGTTCGCCATCTTTCTCGAAATGTTGTTGTTGGTGGTGGTGAAGAGGTCAAGCGGAAATGGCTGTATCACCACGAGTTGTAATGAAAACAGCGCCGCCTATCGTATCGGATATGACATGCTTTCGGCCAATGATTCGAATTACTCACTGCCATGTATATTGGGATAACAGCAGATCCCCCAAAAGATAGCATAGTCCGACTAAAGCAAGATTCGAATTATACCATCATGTAAACGCACTGACTGACCCTCAGTCGAGTCAGAAGTCAGGTGACGTAGCATCGTGAGCGGCTGAGTCCGTCAGCAGACCGCTGTCCGTGTCCACGGAGACGAAATGGACGCCATAACTCAGTAACGCCTCGGAGGGGGGTTCTCTTCAGTTAACACGCAACAGATGTCGGTGGTCGAAGGTCAAAGTCACCGTGACCTTAGGCCCCTCCCATTCTCAGGAAAGCGGTATCTCAGAGACGCATAGAGTTGAATTCCTTCTTACGAGCGTTCAGCCGCAAGGAGGATCTGATGAAACGCCGCGTGACGGTCACGGTGGACGTCTTCCTTCGCCGACCTCAAGGCAGTGACCTCTGCGAACACAGACCACGACCTTTGACCACGACCTTTCCTCAACTCAAACGCGTAGTTCTCTGCTCACGGCGCGATTAGAACGGAGCGTTGATGGTGGCCGTGTTTTTATTTGCCTCGTGAAGTGACATCTGGGAAGCCTTTGCTGGTTCAAAGATGTCTTAGAAATTAGCCTTTAAATGCCCCCCCCCCCCCACACGCTGTGAATCCCAGTCCAACAAGCGACAGTGTGGTGTAACTACGTCGGCCTCCACTCTGAGCCGTCTCCGCCTCGTGGTGGAGGCCGGATGCATCATTGATGCGCAGAGGCGGAGCGGAGCGGTCCAGTCTACTACTCTCTAAATATTTTAAAAGCCAGGTGCTTGTTTCTCGAGGTTTCCTTCGCCTGAATATTTCACGCTCGGAGCCGAGTGCGATGCTGTCATGATCCCCCCCCCCCCCCCCCCCCCCCACACACACACACTGCTGCAGGAGGGCGAGCTGGTTGATGGAGCCGAGCCGAGGCGCCGCTGGTTTCAATCAGGGCCGAGGCGGCTCGCCAATACTCGTCAAGCGGCGCGTGGCGTGCGCCTCCTCTCGGCTCCTCCTCCGGGCTCACCTTCCTCATCCTCCTCTCCCTTTCTCTCAGTCTTCAGCTGTTACTTTTTTCTTTTCCTGAATCCAGCCCTTCCGCACACGGAAAGCACATCGCTCCAAATGTTGCTGCTGGGAGCCTTTCCCTCCTGGCCCTGACTCCCACTCATCTCGCTCCACACGTGTGTGTGTGTGTGTGTGTGTGTGTGTGTGTATGTGCGCGTCTTTCAATTAGCCAGCAGGGCTTGTTCAGGGCCAGCCGGGGTGAGACTGCTATCACAATCCCCAGCTAATCCACTGCGGACTGATCAATGCAGAGCCACTGGGAGGAGGTGTGTGTGGGGGCGGGGCTATAAGTTTGAGGGACGTGTGCATAAAAGACGAGAGGCAGCACAGCAGTGTACAGCGCCTGCTCGTTGGCTGTAACTACGACACACATTGTTGTCTTGTTTCATGTTTCTGTTGCGTCCCTTCAGCCTCCTGTGGCCGGCGAGGGTACTGCAGCAGAACGCTAAACACGTGGAAACATATCCACCTGCCAGAAAATATTATTGAAGGGTTATTTGGGAGTTTTTCCTGGTCCGATGCGAGGTTTTGGGGCAGGGATGTCTATGTGTACAGATTGGGCAATACAAATAAACTGAATTGAATTGAATTTGTTTCCAACGATGATCAAATAAGAGTCTTGATGTCTGCTTTCCATTTCCACGGAGAGGTGGGCAGAGGAGCAAAAAGAGCGGTGGCATTCAGGGCTCCAGACTGCGACCAAATGGTCGCATTTTGCGCCTAAAATTAGACACAGTGCGAGTAAATTTTTCATCAACTCGCGCATGCGCGACCAGTAAATTAGCAGATTTTTATTTTTTTGTTATTAAATATTTTTGTTGCTGACAAACTTGTTCTACACTTCAGCCCACTATAGTTAGCGGTAATGCCTGAATGACTGGTTTGCTAACCGACATTAACTCCAGAAGAAGAAGAAAGGAGACGAAAACAGAAGAAGAAGAAGAAGGCTGGCCTGTGTGTGAGAGCGGGGGGGGGGGGGGGGATGACCACGGTTATAGGCTAATGTGTGAAAGGAGGCGGGACTTGGGGGTTATCGCGCGAATCCAAAGATTTGACATAGCGGTGTCTCCTGTAAACAATGGACAATGGCGAAGCGGACTATCAGTACGTACTTTCTTCCTGAACCGAATGATATAGAGAAGACAAATCCCGAGAATGAGTCCGACTCAGATTGTAAGGAAACGGTCGTGGCGAAAAAAGGCAGGAAATTCAGCTTTGGCGATGAGTGGCTGCGCGAGTTCACCTGGCTGAGGTATTTCAGGGAGACCAATTCAATGAACTGTACATTCTGCTGTCGATTCCCACAACATGCGGGGAATACGAAATGTGCTGATAAGACTGGCACTACACAATTAAAACACGACACGCTGATCAAACACAACGCCAGTCTGAAACATAAAATGTGCCGCGACCTGTGCAATGAAAGTGCAGCTCCACTCCCAGTCGCATTGAGAAGACAAGAGGCTGCTAACCAGTGCGCCGAGGAGGCCGAATTCAGGGCTCTCAAGTGTCACGCATTGAGCGTGAGACTCACGCATTTCGGTCTTACGTCACGCACTCCCGCCACCCATCGTATTTCTCACGCTGAAAAAAACTCTCGGCTATTTAATGCTTTAATGTGCCGCAGCGCGCAAACATGAGCTGGCAGCGCTGCCCTCACCGTGGAGGAATCAAGCGCTCCCCTGGAGTTCTGCTGTGAGGAGCCACTTATCAGCCAATCAAAAAAAAGAAATGGGCTACACAATAGCCAATCAGAAAACAACCCGTATCTGGGTAAGATTCAATCCAGCAACCAATGAAAATAAAGCGTATTTCATTGCCAAAGAAGAACACTTTGCAAGTCGATTTATAGTGTGCGCCCCTACATTTTCTGCTTGCGCCCCTAAAATTTTAAGTTAGGGGCCACTGTGCTCCTAGTAAAAAAAGTTAGTCTGGAGCCCTGGCATTAGTGAGCGGCCTCGATCCTCCACACACTGGCTCTGCTGTCGCCCCCCCTCCCTCTTCACCCCCTTCTCCAGCGATTCTTCTTTTTTTCGGAGGTTGGAAGTGATCCATCTGGAACGAGCAAAGGCACGAAAGCACATATTCATTTACTCTCTCTCCCTCGTTCTTCTACACTCTCAGGCCCCCTTACCCCCCCCCCCCCTCTCCTCCTCTCCCTGACCATCGCCTTTCACTCTCCTCTCTTCTCCACGGGTCCAGAACGACTCACCAGACCACAAACCTCCCAATTTAAGCAGGAGACGGGGGGGGGGGGAGGCTTAGAGACAGAGGGATGGATTGAGTGGGCGAGAGAGCGGGATGGAGACAGAGAGGGGGGGGGGGGGGGCTGATGGCGCTTTTTCACTCAGCTGTTTTTTGTTGATCAGTATCAACAGCCGAGGTCTGGATCCAATCAGCAGCCTGCACTCAGCCAGGCAGACTACAAATATATTTGACAGTACCCGACACTGGCACGCGCACACACACACACACACACATATGCGTACAGTATCCACACGGCAGCATTGCAGACGCGGTACATACTGCAGCCCAGGCAGGGTGGAGAAGCAAGAGCACCGACCAGGATTATAATGCATGAGTTAGTGTGTGCGTGTGTGTGTGTGTTTGTGTGTCTGTGTGTGTTTGTGTGTGTGTTAGTGCGTGCGTGTGTGTGTGTGTCCGTGTGCGTTTGTGTGTGTGCGTGCCGATGCATATTAGATAGAATCTGCACCCGTATTAATAAAGCCACAGACATGTAGGTGTGAGACATCATTCTAATGAGGCCAGAAGCGATGTTGCCTCTCCATCAATAATGTTCATTAAACTACGGAACCCTCTCCAGCTGACGGCTCTGAGCAAGTGTGTGTGTGTGTGTGTGTGTGTGCGTGAGGGTGTGTGTGTGCATGTCAGCGACCTGTTCACGCATGCGGTGAGTAAGCACCTCCGTGGGAAGACGGATCGCCACGGATTTGCATTAAAGGCGTGTTTGTGGACGGAGGCGATCCGTCTTCAGCTGGAGGCGAGCGGCCGAGGGGCGGAGGACTTTGTTCTCGCGGCCTCCGGCCAGAGCGCCGGGGCCCGCTGAGGGTCAACGGGGTCATCGCTTGAGCTCCGAATCGACCACGGGATGAAAGATTCACAGCACGCACGGGCGGAACGTGATTTACTGGGGGGGGGGGGGAGGGGGGGGATTGAAATCTGAAAAAATTGAAATTGAAAAAAAACGTCCATGAAACGAGCGCGTGTTTACAGGCCGCGGTTCTCCCGTCCCCGGGGCAACGAGCTGATCCATCCGGCATGCGGGGGAGGGGAAAGAAACCCAGAACCAAAGTTGTGATTGCGTCTTCGGGGCAGAGACCGGGGAAAAAAACCCTCTGGTATTTGATATATTCTTTGATGTCCTGTAATCACAGGCCGCCCCTCTGGACCCCGGCGGGGGGGCGCATGCTGCTCATGCAGGTAGCAAGCGGGCTCTGGTGAGACCCGGTGGAGAGGAGCCGGCAGCCTGTAATCGGACTCAAAGGCTAATTGTCGAAGAAGGCGCCCGGCAGACAGGCGGCGCCCCGGTGTGACGGCGGTACACGGCGCCCTCTGAACCGGAGGCTCTCCACCACTTCTTCGAGGTCAGAGCGCTGATCTTACACGGGACGCCGAGGTTCGGAGCGCGGCTAATTGCCCAGCAGCCCGAGGCTTTCACGCGGCGACGTGTAATCACGCCGAGGTAGAAGAGCCCGAGGCTCGGCTGCGGAGACATTTCCATTCCACCCTGCGATGTGCGGCGGGTCGTCTCATTACCATTTTCTTTTTCATAACCGCGGCGCCGTTGACGGATGAAATCGGTGCACCTGTAAAAGGAAATTATTTTTTAGAATAAAAGCATTATTTCCCGGTGAACCCTTTGTTCGGGGTTGAACGTCAACGGTCTGAAACGCTTTCAACAGGAAAGAGTTTCAATTCAAGCAGGAACATGAAAGCCAAATGACACCTCTTCGTATCACAGCGTCGCCTCGGAGGACGAACGCCTGAAGCTGATCATTGAGAATGAACTGAGCTGGTGGAGAAGCGTCGGTTCACCTCCTCGTGTCTCGAGTTCTTCAGATCTAGTTCAGGATGCTCATGTTTGAGTATCGCCTTTGTTGTTCATGGTTGCCACATTACTGCTTAAGCTAACGCCACTTAAACTAATGCCACTCAAGCTAACGCCACTTAAACTAATGCCACTCAAGCTAACGCCACTCAAACTAACGACATTCAAGCTGACACCACTCAAGCTAACACCACTCAAGCTAACGCCACTCAAGCTAACACCACTCAAGCTAACACCACTCAAGCTAATGCCACTCAAGCTAACGCCACTCAAGCTAACGCCACTCAAGCTGACGCCACTCAAGCTAATGCCACTCAGCTAACACCACTCAAGCTAACACCACTCAAGCTAACGCCACTCAAGCTGACGCCACTCAAGCTAACGCCACTCAAGCTAACACCACTCAAGCTAACGCCACTCAAGCTAACACCACTCAAGCTGACGCCACTCAAGCTAACGACATTCAAGCTGACGCCACTCAAGCTAACACCACTCAAGCTAACACCACTCAAGCTAATGCCACTCAAGCTAACGCCACTTAAACTATCGTCACTTAGCTCTGTGTACATATACCAGACCCAGAAGTCTAACCGTTCATGTGTTCTGTTTGTGATTCAGTTTTTTTTTCTCCTCTAATACTTTGGAAAATGTGGAAACTCATTTTGGTACGCCCTCGTTGTTAGGGCCATGTTTCAATGGACAGGGAAAACTAAGAAAGAGCAGAACTACTATTTATTTTTGTTCTTAACCGTTTGTTTGAATGATGAACCTTCAACGGCCCATTCAATTCAATTCAGTTTATTTGTATAGCCCAATTTCACAAATTACAAATTTGTCTCGGAGTGCTTTACAATCTGTACACATAGACATCCCTGCCCCAAAACCTCACATCGGACCAGGAAAAACTCCCAAATAACCCTTCAGGGGGAAAAAGGAAGAAACCTGCAGGAGAGCAACAGAGGAGGATCCCTCTCCTAGGATGGACAGATGCAATAGATGTAATGTGTACAGAAGGACAGATTTAGAGTTAAAATACATTCAATGAATATGACAGAGTGTATGAATAGTTCATAGTAGGCATATTCCACGATGGAGACCTCCACGATCCATCAGGCAGATGGCGGTGGGGAGGAGTGGGCGGAGTCTCAACAGGACAGTGGCGTAGTCATGAGCAGGAATTCCACGACCCAGACGATCCATCAGGCAGATAGGATCTATGCCGTCTCATAGGGTCCGATGACCCCATGAGACGTAAAGTCAAAAGGACTTCGGGAGAAAGCAGAGTTAGTAACGTGTGATTGAGAGATGAAAATTCATCCTTAAGGAGAGAAAAGAGGAGATAGGTGCTCAGTGCATCCTAAAACGTCCCCCGGCAGCTATAAGCCTATAGCAGCATATCAAGGGGCTGGACCAGGGCAAACCTGATTCAGCCCTAACTATAAGCTCTGTCAAAGAGGAAGGTCTTAAGTCTACTCTTAAACGAGGTGACTGTGTCTGCCTCCCGGACTGAAATTGGAAGCTGGTTCCATGAATGGGAGGAGCTTGATAACTAAAGGCTCTGGCTCCCATTCTACTTTTTAAGACTCTAGGAACTACAAGTAGTCCCGCATTTAGTGAGCGTAGCTCTCTAGTGGGGCAATATGGTACGACAAGCTCCTTAAGATATGATGGAGCATCACCAATCAAGGCTTTGTAGGTTAAGAGAAGAATTTTAAAAGTGATTCTTGATTTTACTGGGAGCCAGTGCAGAGCAGCTAGTGCAGGAGTGATGTGATCTCTTTTCTTAGTTTTAGTGAGAACACGAGCTGCAGCATTCTGGATCAACTGGAGGGACCTAAGAGATTTATTAGAGCAGCCTGCTAATAAGGAGTTGCAGTAATCCAGTCTCGAAGTAACGAACGCGTGAACCAATTTTTCTGCATTTTTTGAGACAAGATGTGCCTGATTTTTGAAATATTACGTAGATGAAAGAATGCAGTCCTTGAGATTTGCTTTACGTGGGAGTTAAAGGACAAGTCCCGATCAAAGATAACGCCAAGATTCTTTACAGTGGTGTTGGATGCCAGGGCAATGCCGTCTACAGAATCCACATCACCAGATAATTGATCTCTGAGGTGCTCAGGGCCGATTAAAATTACTTGGTTTTGTCTGAGTTTAACATCAAGAAGTTGCAGGTCATCCATGTTTTATGTCTTTAAGACATGCTTGAATTTTACAGAGTTGGTTGCTCTCCTCTGGTTTTATCGATAAATATAGTTGAGTGTCATCTGCATAACAATGAAAGTTTATGGAGTGTTTCCTGATAATATTGCCCAAAGGAAGCATGTATAAGGTAAATAAAATTGGTCCAAGCACAGAACCTTGCGGAACTCCGCGATTAACGTTGGTGGTTATCGGCGTCATCGTTTACAAATACAAACTGAGATCGATCTGATAAATAGGATTTAAACCAAATTAGTGCCGTGCCTGAAATGCCAATCGACTGCTCCAGTCTCTGTAACAGGATGTCATGGTCAATGGTGTCGAATGCAGCACTAAGGTCTAACAAGACCAGGACAGAGAGGAGTCCTTTATCTGCTGCCATTAAGAGGTCATTTGTAATTTTCACCAGTGCCGTCTCGGTGCTGTGGTGTTTTCTAAATCCTGATTGAAATTTCTCAAATAAACTATTATGATGTAGAAAGTCGCACAACTGATTTGCGACCACTTTCTCAAGGATCTTGGAGAGGAAGGGAGGTTAGAGATCGGTCTGTAGTTAGCCAATACCTCTGGATCCAGAGTGGGCTTCTTCAGGAGAGGTTTAATAACAGCCACCTTGAAGGAGTGTGGTACGTGGCCTGTTAGCAGAGACACATTGATAATATCTAATAGAGAGCCGCCAATTAAAGGCAAAACGTCTTTAAGCAGCCTCGTCGGGATGGGGTCCAAGAGACAGGTAGACGTGTTCAAGTAGAAACCGTTGAAAATAATTGGTCACGGTTGATAGGAGAAAATCCTCAAATATACACCAGGGCATACAGCGGTTTCCAAGGCCATTCCACTTGAGGACAGATTGGCACTGGTTATGGGCAAGAGATTATTAATCTTGTCCCTAATAGTTAAAATCTTTTCATTAAAGAAGTTCATAAAGTCATTACCACTAAGGTTTATAGGAATGCTCGGCTCCACAGAGCTGTGACTCTCTGTCAGCCTGGCTACAGTGCTGAAGAGAAACCTGGGGTTGTTTTTATTTTTTTCTATTATTGATGAGTAATAGGCTGCTCTGGCATTACGGAGGGCCTTCTTATATGTTTTAAGACTATCTCGCCAAACTAAGCGGGATTCTTGAGATTAGTTGAGCCATATGCATTCAAGCTTTCGTGACGTTTGCTTCAGTTTGCGGGTCTGAGGGTTATACCAGGGAGCAAACCTCCTCTTCCTCACTGTCTTCTTCTTCAGAGGGGCTATCGAGTCCAGTGTCATTCTCAGAGAGCCTATGGCACTGTCAACAAGATGATCAATCTGGGACGGACTAAAGTTAGACCAGGAGTCCTCTGTTATATTGAGACGTGGTATCGAATCAAAAACAGAAGGAATCGCTTCTTTAAATTTAGCTACAGCACTATCAGTTAGACATCTAGTGTAGAAACTTTTGACTAACGGAGTACACTCCGGTAGTATAAATTCAAAAGTTATGAGGTTGTGGTCTGACAGAAGAGGATTCTGTGGGAAGACGTTCAAATGCTCAATGTCAATGCCATAAGTAAGAACAAGATCAAGCGTGTGGCCAAAGCTGTGAGTGGGTTTCTGTACTCTCTGACAGAAGCCAATCGAGTCCAACAAGGAGATGAATGCAGCACTAAGGCAATCATTATCAACATCCACATGGATATTAAAATCTCCAACAATAATAACTTTATCGGTTTTAAGAACCAAACTTGATATAAATTCTGAGAATTCAGATATAAACTCTGAATATGGACCTGGTGGCGGTACAGAATCACAAATCGAATTGGCTGTAGTGTTTTCCAGGTTGGATGTGAAAGACTAAGAACAAGGCTTTCAAATGAGGTGTAGTGTAATTTTGGTTGAGGATTAATTAATAGGCTCGATTCAAAGATGGCTGCTACTCCACCTCCTCGACCGGTGCCTCGAGGAATGTGAGTATTAATATGACTTGGAGAGTCGATTCATTCAGGCAGACATATTCTTCATGGCTCAGCCAGGTTTCAGTTAGGCAACATAAATCAATGTGATTATCTGATATTAAATCATTCAGTAACACAGCTTTAGATGACAGAGATCGAATATTTAGGAGACCACATTTAATAGACCTATTTTGTTGCACTGCTGAAATAATTGTGTTAACTTGTATAAGGTTATTGTGTACGACTCCTCTTCTGCTTACTTTTGATTTATTTAATTGAAGTGGCCGTGGGACAGACACAGTCTCTACTCTAAAGTCAAGGGTGGGTAACTGCTCGAATGGAAGAGCAGAGAAGGGTGTTAAACTACAACTCTGCTCCCGGTTCCTGATCTGAACCCTGGGTTGTCATAGATTAAGTCCGGTGATCAACTTGGTCATATTCGCAGAAATGAGACGCTCCGTCCAACGTGGGATGAATGCCGTCTCTCCTCATCAGATCAGGTTTTCCCCAGAAAGTCTTCCAGTTGTCTACGTAGCCCACATTATTCGCTGGGCACCACCTCGACAGCCAGCGGTTGAAAGACGACATTCGGCTATACAATTCGTCTGTCTGCAAATTTGGGAGAGGGCCAGAGAAAATTACGGTGTCCGACAACGTCTTGGCATAAGCACACACCGATTCCACATTAATTTTAGTGACTTCCGACCGACGGGCTCGGGCGTCATTACCACCGGCGTGTATTACAATCTGACTGTATCTCCGCTCAGGCACCTCAAACTCACACAGACGGTCTGTGGTGTAAACCACGGCCAGTGAGGGTTCTTCATGAGCTCAGCTGGTTGTAATGAATCTCCGTGTGTCTCCATGACATCATTCAACGTGCATAACCCCCATTACACCACCCTGTATAACACACGGTGCATCATGAACATGGCTAACTGGCTAACTAGCATGCTACGGCACATGGCTGAGTCACCGAGCTAGCTAGCTAGCTAGCTAATGCTGATGAAGCACATGGTGTAGCTCATTGGGACACAAAACTAAACGGTGCTACGTCAAATCTCCACATCAACTTCTAAACTGACAAACATTGAGCGCGTTACTCAGTGTTTCCTTTATACTTCTCTGTAGCTGCTGACGATCCCAAACTGGAGGGACTTGTCTCCTCTCTATTGACCTTCTCTGTAATTGGATGTTCCCGTACTCAACTTCATTATCCGGTCCTGTTGCTCACATTTAGTTTCCTTGCAGTGTGTGTTTTTTTATTTTTATGTCTGCGTTTTACAACCGTAGAGTTAAACCGAGCTCAGTAAACCTCCTGGCCGGCTGTGTCTTCCCTCCGAGGCCTCACATGCCTGTGCCGTTGTGTCAGAGAGGGGTTTTTACTACGTGTGTGTGTGTGTGTGTGTGTGTGTGTGTGTGAGTGTGTGCGTAAATGAGTGTAGGATGTGTGTGTAACGTTCGTGCATTTACACTTCAAGCTGAGGGTAGTTACTATGGTGAGTGAAGCCAGGAGTGGAGGGAATTGTCTGGGGAGTGTGTATGTGTGTGTGTGTGTGTGTGTGTGTGTGTGTGTGTGTGTGTGTGTGTGTGTGTGTGTGTGTGATTTCCGTGAGTCATTTATTGTGCGTTGGTATAAGCGACTGTGTGGTGCAGGAGCTGGATGCTAAATGAGCGTGGAGCTGGAAGGTCGGCAGCCACTCTGGGAAAACCACCTGAAGTTCATCACCCCTACAGGGTGCCACATAATGGGACGAGCTTAATTAGACTTGAGTGTGCACGTGTGTGTGTAGGTGTGTGTGTGTGTGTGTGTGAGTTTGTCTTGTAAGTCTGACTGCCGGGGAAAGGAAAAATAAGTTTGATCACAACGCCATGCAGATGAGCGTTCAAGGTGACGAAAGGTTAATGAACATGAAATAGATGAATTCACCCGCTTTGACTCCACGTCCGTGCGTCTATCTGTCATCTATCCATCCATTCCTTTATTCAAACCTCCTCCCTCCCTCTCTCCCTCTGCCTCTCCACCCTGTCTGTGCTCTTTAGTTTCCATCCCATCTGCCTGCTCTGTGTCAGAAAGCATCCATTCAGAGTCTCTGAGGAGACGGCACAGCAAGGCTAAATGGGCCGAGAAAAATGACAAAAACAAGACGCTTCAAAAAAGAGAAGTCATTCTTACTTTTATCCCCTCGCTCTCTTTATGTGATTTACAGTTTTGTTCTGTCTGTCTTTCGGGTTTTTTCCCGTTTTTTTATATTTTTACCACCCTCTGATTATTCCCTCGCTGATGAAAAGTGTAAGGGGGTGGGGGGGGGGCTATTTAGATGAAAAGCACCGGCTAGAGTCCGTGATGGTGAGACAGAAGATGATTTCGGCGGGACGTTTCCTCCCCCTCGCCGCGGCAACGGAGGGGTTGAGGAAAGAAATGTGATTGAGATCGTCATGGAAACGCCAGCGGCTGGATGGTTGGAGGGGGGGGGGGAGGTTAGGGTTTTGGGAAAAATATTGTGTATGTCTGAAGATCAGGGCTAATTAAACAGAGTGTCTGTGTGTGTGTGTGTGCGTGTGTGTGCGTGTGTGTGTGTGCGTGCGTGTGTGTGTGTGTGCATGTGTGTGTGTGTGTGTGCAGAGGTTTCTCTGGGCGTTGGTATCCAAACAGGACACAGAGAGAACCTAAATGGGCATAAAGACTGAAAGCCCCTTTAAATGGTTTCATCACATCTTTAAAATATTATTCATTTTAAACCAAATTCTTAACTGTCAACCAACGGAGACGGGCCGGCACGCTTTGGGAAACCAGCAGCACCGGTGAATGACGGCGATGAGCGCTGCGCTCCGTTGTGCTTCAAGCGAAGCGTGAGCGCTCAGACTGTCACCTGATCAGTGGTCAGCGGGGAAACTGTGTCGACTTTGAGAGGAAATGGTTATTTTCTCACGCTGCACACTTCCAGGAACAGCTGTTACGTTTGGGAGCGCCGTTCCCCCGGGGTGGACCCGGCTTACGGGGAAACAATCAAATCTGGCAGCGTTGGCCCACGCCGCCGTGGCGCCGTACCGGAAGCCGAGCGCGGCGCCCAGACGCCTGCCTGTCGGTTTCCCTCTTCGGCGCCTGGTGGCTCCAGATGTTTTCTGCTCTGTATTCTGGAGCCGGGAGCTCGGCGACGTGGCAGGTTCGACCCGACGGACCGGTGTTCCAGGATTGCCGGCTGGGACGAGCTCGTCGCAGCAGCTCCCGGGGTTCTTCTCTTGGCTTTGTGGAGCGGTGGTTTGCGTTAGCTTGAAGCGCGTACGAGCACGTGCACGCGGCTACATGCTCCGACCCAGACGGTACCAGCGCCGCTCTTTGTCTCACTGGTGTGCAACTACTACTGAGGGGAACCGGTTTCATCAGCTCCTTCTCCCTCAAACCTGGCCTGTACCTTTAAGGGCCCATTAAAGGAACCTGTTCCTGGAACTGGTTTGTAACTCAGGAATGAAGGCCGGTCTTGATGCAGCCGGAAGCTTCTTAACCTCTTCAGCGCCAAGCTTTGTTGAGGCCTCTGCTCCGAAAATGGCATCTCCAAACTAAAAAGGCTTTATCTCCGCAACCACTAGGGCTACTTTCATCATGTTTACATGTTTACCTTTAAAAAAATATATATTTATTGTTCAGATGTGTACATATCAGTATATTACTGGGTCAGAGTAAATGAAGATGGCACACAGAATTTTTTATTTATTTCAGGTCTGAATTGAAAAACAGCACTTCCAGGATGATTATCTGTTAGGAAGGAGGCAGTTGTGTTGGAGTTGGACAGCAACACACCACCTGGACGGCACTCACTGGAAGAAACAGCGGTAGACTTTTACTTTAACTCTATAAAGCGTTTATTCAAAATCAGGATACAAACAGACAATCATGCGCATGGACCCCAATCCAGAGCTGTCACCAATGGCCCCAGCGCTGCAGAAAGGATGCTGAGCAGAGCTCGCACGGCCATTGAAATAATCAACAGGGACAGTTCTGATTGGTCAGGAGTAAAGAGGGCGGTGTTTTCTCATTGGGTCTTGTTCCTCTGCTTCCGCCGTTGTCGCTCCTTCATTGGTTCTTGTGGCCAGCCAATGAGAGCATATGTTGTGAAAGTGTGAGAAGAAAGATGGAATTCACATGTAGCTTCCTTTGAAGCTCGGGAGTTTTCTAAGATAGTCTTATCTCTTCCTAGGTGGGATGCGCTGTGGCGAGAAGGTCGTTCCCAGGATATTTACAAAGGGCCAGTGTAGGTGTGTGTGTGTGTGTGTGTGTGTGTGTGTCAGAGAGGGCTGTGGTTGAATCCAGATATTAATTGTCAAAGCTGGACCTTTCCTTATCTTATCTGCGCTCAGTAGTTGTCTCTGTGGCTCTCCTGTTCATGTGAGCATGAGTGTTGCTTTGTTCTATTCAAATCTAGGGTGAGCGTTGGTGCATAAAGTTCTTTCGTGTGTCACTGTTATCTTCTTTGATTAGTTCAGGCGCTGGACTGCCCTGCTAAAGTTTCAAACCTTCCACAGTGATTTTCCACTTTCCACATAACATTTATGCAAACAATACTAGGCTATGCTAAACTAGAATATATATTCTTTACAGTTGAAAGGTTTAACACTCTCTCAAATCAGATTCAAATGTGTTAACATTCTCCCTGCAAAGTTTGCCTTTGAAAAATATGAAGCAGAACAAAGTTAGAGAGGTTTAATTTATTTTTTTAACTAAAATGTGTCAAAGCGGCCATTTTGTCGGCCATTTTGCCAAATTTAGATTTGAATTTTCTCATGTAACAAACCATATATTTTGACTTCTATGTTACTCATAATGTTCAAAATATCCAAATACAGAATTTTACAACTTCAAAAAAAATTCCAACGGGACACATTATCTTCTTTATTGGCGGACGTCCTTCAGCTGGACCTTTTCCTGAAAGTCCAAATTATTACATGCTGCTTGCTTCCTGCGGCCCATGTGTGGTGCTGCAGTCTGCGTGGCCCAAGGGACGGCCCTCAGTCACCACCGAGCCACAGTCACACAGCGTGACACAGTGAACTGTGTGGTTGAGTTTGTAAGAAGATGGCTAATGAGTAATGACAACAACAACAACAACACAAGAGTAAAGGAGACACGGTAGGGAGATTGATAAATAAAGCTGATGGTGATGAAAAAGAGGATGTGATTGATCCAAGGCGAGGCAGCTTTATTCATGAAGCATATTTCATCACAGAGAAACTCAAAGTGCTTTACGTGTAACGGTCGAATATGAGAAGAGGCGTACCGACCCGACCCGTACCGCGGTCCACCAGCAGGCGGTGATTGGTTCTCGCGCGGGTCGCAGATTGATCGTCCGTCTGGACGCATTCCCGTGAGCTGGCTAACAACTGGGATTCCATTACATTGATGACTCCACTATTTGTTCATGATGTCTCCCCCACCCCACCCCGCGGTTAATGTATGGCTCTACATCTCAAGAACACAAGCTGCATTCGAAGCCCACTGGAGGTTATTCCGACCCACGGAGCAGAACAGAGTTTCTCGTTGTCCGCAGAGTTCTTCTCCAGGCAGAGAGAAGCCAAAGGTCAAATGTGTTTCGAGCTCAGATAAGCAAACTACCAACAAAGGGTTACCATTTATCACACATGAGCATAAGATGCTCCATCCCTGCCCGTGGCTCTGGTTCGAATCGTAGACGAGTGAACGCTCAGCGCGGAGGAGCAGCTCAGGAACCGAATGCCTTTCTACGCTGATGATGATGTCATCTCTCGTGTGTGTTTATTGATGTTTTTTTGCCCGGGCGCAAGCTGTTCACCTCCAACGATCACGCCATTCACAATCCTGGAAGGTCAGCACGTTAGCTAAGTACAGCTAGCTGTCGCTGGAGGAGCTGATCCACAGAGCGTCTGGGAAGAAAACTCTCAGCTTGGCTCGCAAGTTGTAATATCTCTTGATTTCATTCACCGGATCCGGAGCAGGATCTTTTCTTTAAACACCAGGCGACTTTGAAAACCTCAGAAAACACAAGTGATCGCTGTGGCTCTGATTTGCATGACGTAGGAGCAGGTCTCGGAAAAGTGGTTCGTCGGTCCCGATGTCCCAGGTCAAAGGTCGTCCTAGACTAATGCGGGAGACACTTTTAAATCTCTGTGCATCATCTGTTGTGGGAGCATTGTTCCTGAACGCACCCCATCACCATGACATCAGCGTAGAACGGTATTCCGAGGTTCCTGAGGGCCTCAGGAACCTCGGAATACCGTTCTACGCTGATGCTGATGTCATGGTGATGGGTTGCGTTCAGGAACCTTCTTTCCCACGCTGGAAGTTTACTTTCTTCATCTCTTTCCAAACTCCAAACCAGAGCCGCTGACCTTCGTCTTCATACGATGACTTGCATGTTCAGGAACCCGCTCAGCTGTGCGTGGTTGACTGAGTGTCCTGGACAAACATGGCTCTCCAGGTCCGGAGGCAGCTGGAACCAACATTTCAAATTTATTGTTCCTATTTCCCGTGCAATCCAGAGCAATAATGGAATTATTGAGGATCCTCGATGAGTCCAACGGGAGATCCAGACTAGGGTTGGGTACCGGAAACCGGTGCCAATGTGGTACCGGTTCCAATACAACCGGTATCACCCGGACCGAAACGCAACGCACATTTCGGTGCTTCTTTCCGGTGCCTGAGCCGATTGAAATTGAAAACAACTATTGTTGTGAACTTCTCTGGTGACTCCGCCCTGTCAGCAGGTTACGAGCCTCTCATATTTAACTCTGACAGCGGAGGCTGCGCCGTGTGTGACTACGTGAGCCCGTGTGGAGCACACCAGCGTCAGGCTGGGCGCGATGGGGAGGCCGTCACCGGTCCCCCTGAACACGGGGAGACCGATGACGAGCAGCCTGAACTCACATTAGTACCGTAACGTTGATTGCAAGTCTTGCATTCATAAAAGTAGCCCAAGAAATAATAAATTAGCCATTATAACCATGCTTAAGCTAGCTCGTAGCTAGCGCTAGCTGAAACTACGAGCTACGGCGTGACAGTCTGCTAGCAGATGTGTTGATGTCCAGCGGTCCGGCTGTTTACCCGGTGTTACCGGGAATATAATGACGGAGGAATAAAGACCGCGGGGCGTCACTTTGTTTCAGTGTAACTCTCGCTGTCAGAAGCAACACTTTATGTGTCACATGTCATCTTCAGTCCCTCTGATTGGTTGTTCTCTTTGCCCATCAACACAGTGACAGGTTAACCCTATAAGGTCTGCACATGACAATACATATCACATCATATAATGGAGAACATATATTGTGTATGTAAACAGTCTGATATCCGTTGTGTGTCGGTGCTCCATGATAACGGCTTCTACAGGGAATATGCCCAAAGAGGTTTTTAATGTCCTCATTGTGCGTTTAAAAAAAAAGTTTCGGTTCAGGCACCGTTTAGGCACCGGTATCGTTTTAAAAGTACCGGTTTAGCACCGGTATCGGAAAAAACCCAAACGATACCCATCCCTAATCCAGACACGCTGTTCCTAAGCGACCTGGCGTCCCAGGTGCTCAGGAGCATCCCATCCAATCAAAAGGCAGATGTTACTGACTCCAGAAGGGAGAGACGTCTCATCCTGTCGCCTTCCGTCTTCAAAGACGAGGTTTTGGGGAACGTTTCTTCAGATGTCTCGTCTTTAACCCAAAGGTGTCATGAGGAGTCCCGCTGTGGAGCTGCTGGTGGCTCATTACATGATGTGTTCAATGTTTTCATGTTCCTTTGATGAAGTGAGAATGATGCAAAGAAGGAGGAAGGAGAGAGGTGCTGAAGGAGATCAGCAAGAGATGATGGAGATGTCATCATGTCGTTCCTCTTTAGGCCTTTACGCAGTTTTCTTTCCTCACGATTAATTCAAACGTCGATATATATTTCAACAAAGAACACAATTATCATGCCGCGAAGAACAGACGAGACTTCTGAGCTTTTGCACTGCGAGCGAAGGCACCGGCCAATCACGTCGAGCCGCATGGAGGCCCTGACATCAGGTCCAAGACGGCAAACTTGAGCACGCGTTGACACTTTGAAGGCTCGACTCTTTCTATGTTCCCTTTCACAATAAAAGCTTTAGACATATTCTATTTGAAAAAATTATTTTTACACTTTTGTTTGTGTTCTTTTTGTGTGGCACCTCCCCCACAGGATAGAGTAGATTGCTCCTCCCTCTCTCTCTCGCTCTCTCTCTCTACCACTCTAACTTCAAATCTTCTCATTTAGATGATCCCTATCGCAGTGAATGTAAGTGAGTGTGAGTAGTAATGGATAGTTTCCATGTCTCTCTCCCTCTCTCTCTCCCCCCCCCCCCCCCCCTATTCTCCTCCCTGTACGTGACACTGATGCGGGCAGCGGTGTAAGCTCCGCTGCCTCTCTCTTTGACGTGGATCACCGAGCTTCTTAAAGCAGGCGGCCGGCTGCTGTTGATGAGAAGCCAGGATGACGGGCGTGGCCCATTTCCTCGGTGGCGATGGCCTCCGTGCTTCTTCTTATTGTCACCCCCCCACACACACACACACACACCAACAGAAACGACGTGTTCCCACACCAGTGTTCAGCAAAGCGTTTCATCGGGGCGGGTGGCGAGGACGTGACACTGACGTTGAGCGCGCTCCCGGCGCATCGTGGTCGGGGCTCATCCGGCAGCCATGACTGCTTCAGACGTCAGAGCGCCGGCACGGCGCCGCTATCTGATGAGACGCTGGTTCTCTCTTCCCACTGTTCTTGGATATATTTTTTGCACTTTCTAAACCCATTAAATGTCTTATGGACAGTCACAATAAATCAGACTGGCACAAAAATACAACTCCCAACACCGACCATGTTGATACCCGTTTCATTAAACAATAAGTTACCGCTTCACAGAGAATGATGGGCTTTATGAGCTGAATTCCAGTTCTAAACAGAGTTTGTATAAATCCCTTTTTAGCGAACGCTTTTAACCAAAGAGACTGGGAGCGATGCAGGGTTCAGTGTCTTGCTCAAGGACACATCAACTAGGGCGGGGATTGAACCGCCGACCCCCTGATTGAAGGACGGACCTGCTGACCCATAAAACGTGGCTCGTGGATTTCAGACTGAAGTCAAAGTTTCCTTCACTGTAAAGTAAACTTTTGTAGTTCGACTATGTTGAAGAAATGTTACTTCCGGTATTCTTGTTGTTTTTAGGTTGTCCTCTTGGTTGATTCACTTATTGTAAATCGCTTTCTGCCAAACGTCCGCGACGCCAAGAGGTCCCGACCAATGAGAACGCGCTGGCTCCTCCTACTTCTCCCTCAACCAATCACAACCCTCGCTCCGCCAATGCTTCCCGGTTAAGGATGCATGGAAGTCGCTTTCTCTAGATTGTGAATGTGTAGTTAGACACGAACCAGTGGATGGGAAGCAGCTCACGAGTTCTCTGAGGGATCAGTCATCTGGGCCCTGGAGGCGTGGCCCTGGAGGCCTGGCCCTGTAGGCCTGGCCCTGGAGGCGTGGCCCTGGAGGCGTGGCCCTGTAGGCGTGGCCCTGGAGGCCTGGCCCTGGAGGCGTGGCCCTGGAGGCCTGGCCCTGTAGGTGTGGCCCTGTAGGCCTGGCCCTGGAGGTGTGGCCCTGGAGGCCTGGCCCTGGAGGCGTGGCCCTGGAGGCCTGGCCCTGTAGGCCTGGCCCTGGAGGCGTGGCCCTGGAGGCGTGGCCCTGGAGGCCTGGCCCTGCTGCATGCGACCCAGACGCTCGCCCGCCGACTGTAATGGACCTGTGAAGGAGTTCTGCCTTTGCAGAAGGATTTTAAATCTCTTGATTAAGGGAGGAGCAACAGCCATTATGGAGCCATCACAAAAGGCCATTATTCAGGCTTGTTTACCCCGAATGCCTCAAATATAAGCGGCACATTATAAGTACTGGATGTTGGCCCGCCTGTGGTGTTTCTGTGCCAGTCTGTAAGTTCTGAGAGGAACTGGGACAGGCGGAGTTGGACTCTTCATCTTTCAGGCCTTCTGCCACTTCAATCGGATATCACCAAGCCGGCCCCCCCGAATTTAGACATTCTGTCGTGTCCCGAGAGCCCCGCCTGGCGTCACCCCTCCGGCATCCCCCGACTGACACCTCTCCTACTCTCACTTCTCATCCCTCTCTTATCTTTTTATCTATCTTATCTATTTTTTTATTTGATCTTACGCCATCAAAATGAAGAATTTGAAGGAATCAAAGGCTTTTCAATCCAGGGCCTCTTGATATGTGGACCCCCCCCCCCCCCCCGGTTTTGTTGACGTACCTTTTACTTGCCAGCGGCGTACAGACTAGTATTTGATTCCCTCGGCGGCGCCGCCCGGCTCAGATTGTTTGATTGGCAGAACCTCGCTGCTATTTACATGAAACAGGAAGTGGGCTCACATTACCCCGCTACTACCCCCCCGAAGAAAAATCAACATGCCATTCACACACACACACACACACACACACACATTAGCCGACCTGCTGCAGCTCCACTCTCCCCTCCCCCCCCCCCCCTTAAGCCCAGCGTGAAGCCCCCTCTCCTCCGGTCTCGTAGCCGCTTCATCCGCAATGTGAACCTTCTCTATTGTTCCTCTTCTTGTTTGGCGCGTTTGCCTCGGTGTGGACCGGGCTCCCGGGCTCGATGGCGGGGCGCTGACCCGGCCTCGTGGTTTAGGACTCACTGAGCCAGCAGAGAGAGGCGGTGGGAGGAAGCAGGGGAAGCAAAGGGATGAGAGGGAAGAGAGGGGATGAGGAGGAGTGGCTGTAGTTAGGAGTCTGGGAGGGTGGAGAGAGGCTGGGTGGAGGCTGAGGGTGGAGAGAGGCTGGGTGGGGGCTGAGTGGTGGAGAGAGGCTGGGTGGGGGCTGAGTGGTGGAGAGAGGCTGGGTGGGGGCTGAGGGTGGAGAGAGGCTGGGTGGAGGCTGAGGGTGGAGAGAGGCTGGGTGGAGGCTGAGGGTGGAGAGAGGCTGGGTGGGGGCTGAGTGGTGGAGAGAGGCTGGGTGGGGCTGAGTGGTGGAGAGAGGCTGGGTGGGGGCTGAGGGTGGAGAGAGGCTGGGTGGGTGCTGAGGGTGGAGAGAGGCTGGGTGGGGGCTGAGGGTGGAGAGAGGCTGGGTGGGGGCTGAGGGTGGAGAGGCTGGGTGGGTGCTGAGGGTGGAGAGAGGCTGGGTGGGGGCTGAGGGTGGAGAGAGGCTGGGTGGGTGCTGAGGGTGGAGAGAGGCTGGGTGGAGGCTGAGGGTGGAGAGAGGCTGGGTGGAGGCTGAGGGTGGAGAGAGGCTGGGTGGTGCTGAGGGTGGAGAGAGGCTGGGTGGGTGCTGAGGGTGGAGAGAGGCTGGGTGGAGGCTGAGGGTGGAGAGAGGCTGGGTGGGGGCTGAGGGTGGAGAGAGGCTGGGTGGGTGCTGAGGGTGGAGAGAGGCTGGGTGGAGGCTGAGGGTGGAGAGAGGCTGGGTGGAGGCTGAGGGTGGAGAGAGGCTGGGTGGGGGCTGAGGGTGGAGAGAGGCTGGGTGGGGGCTGAGGGTGGAGAGAGGCTGGGTGGAGGCTGAGGGTGGAGAGAGGCTGGGTGGAGAGAGGCTGGGTGTGTGCTGAGGGTGGAGAGAGGCTGGGTGGAGGCTGAGGGTGGAGAGAGGCTGGGTGGGTGCTGAGGGTGGAGAGAGGCTGGGTGGAGGCTGAGGGTGGAGAGAGGCTGGGTGGTGGTTTCCAGGCACAAATGTGAGCTCTTTTCTCACTGAAGCTCTTCATAATAATCCCTCTGCCTGCCTGTCTGTCTCTCTGTCTGTCTGCGTGACCTCTGACCTCTGACCCGGCAGCGTCTCATTCTCTTGTCGAGTCGGGAGGCAAACTTTGGCTCACACCAACACCAACATAGAAACAAAGGCTTCTGCTTCTTTTTTTGATTCCCCAGCTGGAAAAAAAGGGGGAGTGTGTGTGTGTGTGGGGGGGGGGGGGCAGCTGGACAGACATGTGGACAACAAGCTGCCAGCATGAGCCCCATTCAGCCTGATCCCAGCAACGAGTGACTGAAGGGAGACGTCATTACACACCTGTAGTAACACTACTACACACCTGTTATAACACTACTACACACCTGTAGTAACACGACTACACACCTGTAGTAACACGACTACACACCTGTTATAACACTACTACACACCTGTAGTAACACGACTACACACCTGTTATAACACTACTACACACCTGTAGTAACACTACTACACACCTGTAGTAACACTACTACACACCTGTTATAACATGACTACACACCTGTTATAACACTACTACACACCTGTAATAACACTACTACACACCTGTAGTAACACTACTACACACCTGTTATAACACTACTACACACATGTAGTAACACGACTACACACCTGTTATAACACTACTACACACCTGTAGTAACACGACTACACACTTGTAATAACACACCTGTAGTAACACTGATACACCCTAACAATCTCCTCCCAAGACTTCCTTTAAAATCAGCCATGACTTCCTGCCCCAATCTCCCCCCCCCCCCCTGCAGAAGCCCTGGAGGACCCGTCGAGCGGCGGCGTGGTGGCGGGCGCCGTCATCGGCTCCCTCCTGGCCCTGCTATTGGTTGTCGCGCTCGTCGCCGTCCTCTTGAGCCGCGCTCGCCGTCAGCAGAGGCGCGGCGGCTTCCTCCCCGGGGGCGGGGACTCGGTCGGGGCCGGCGCCGGTGGCGGCAACGGGGGCGACTACGGCAACAAAGCCCGCCTACTGTTCGGCGGCACCGGCGGCAAGAACGGGGCGGGCGCCAACAACAACGGGCCCGTCTACACGTACCGGGAGGGCTGCGACGCCACGGGGACCCTGACGGAGAACGCCAACGACTTCCACCGCCACCACCTGCACCACCACGCCTCCGTGGGGAACGCCACCGCACACCACATCCTCCTCGGCGGCGAGACGGACGAGGCCGACCGGAGGAAGTTCGACTTGGACGACGGCGCGGAGGACGACTACGACCGGTTTGGCGGCGGCGGGGGGGGCGGCGACATGCAGCCCCCCACCTACCACGGCGGCGAGGAGCAGATGGGCGTGTACCTGGACGACGACATGGAGTCTCAGAGGGACGGCTCGGTGATCTCCCGGACAGCCATTTACGTCTGAGGACGGGGGGGGGGGATGTGGTGGAGGAAGAGCAGCCCTCGTCATCATCGACGCATCGCCTCCATCAGCTGAACACCGACCTGCTTCAAGACACGCCTCCTCCACTCCGCCTGCTACCGGCTGTACAGTTTCATAACCGCGGGCCAAGAAGAAGAAGAAGAAGAAGAAGTTGTGACGCCGCTCTAGGAAAACGTGTTCTGGCCGTTAGTGGACTGTGGTCACGTGACTGTGGTCACGTGACTGTGGTCATGTGACTGTGGTCGGTCATGTGACTGTGGTCACGTGACTGGTCGGTCATGTGACTGTGGTTACGTGACTGGTCGGTCATGTGACTGTGGTCACGTGACTGGTCGGTCATGTGACTGTGGTTACGTGACTGGTCGGTCATGTGACTGTGGTCACGTGACTGGTCGGTCATGTGACTGTGGTCACGTGACTGGTCGGTCATGTGACTGTGGTTGTGGTCATGTGACTGTGGTTGGTCATGTGACTGTGGTCACGGGACTGTGGTCATGTGACTGTGGTCACGTGACTGGTTGGTCATGTGACTGGTTGGTCACGTGACTGTGGTCACGGGACTGTGGTCACGTGACTGTGGTTGGTCATGTGACTGTGGTTGGTCACGTGACTGGTTGGTCATGTGACTGTGGTCATGTGACTGTGGTTGGTCATGTGACTGTGGTTGGTCACGTGACTGGTTGGTCATGTGACTGTGGTCACGTGACTGTGTTTCATTCCGGGGGTTAAAAAAGAAGCTAACAAAAAAAGCCAAACGTCACAGCGACTCCGACGGCGCCCGCTCATCGCTCGACGCGCTCGTCTCTTTAGCTTCGCCAGTGTGTGTGCATGTGTGTGTGTGTGTGTGTGGTTGTGTGTGTGTGTGGTTGTGTTTAGTGAACAATTTTTTGGGTGTTTTTATACCTTTTACCCGAGAACGCGATTCGCAACGACTGGGACTCAAACCGCTCCAAACCGGCCACGCCTCAAAAGATTTAAAAAAAACCTCAAAGCTCTCCATAGAGCGGCTGTTGGACGCCGCGGACTCTTCTGGAAGGACATGCGTGTGGTGGTGGGGGGGGGGGGGGGGTGATGACAGTGTCTACACTCGGCCCCCTGACGGGCCAAACCCCCGAGCACCACGACCCGCTGGGGCGCTAACGACGTGCATCATCTGTATATGAGCCACAGTTGTTGTTCCCGTTGTTGTTGTTGTCGTTGCTGTTGTGTAACAGTGTTGATCTCGCAAGAGGAAGAGACGCACCGAGAGCCTTGAGGGGGGGGGGGGGGGGGGCACACAATACCACATTGGGTCGGTAATGACTCATTAATGGATACCGACTCTACCGACTATTCCCCCCCTTCCCCTCTTCCTCTCCTCTTCCTCTCCTCTTCCTCTCCTCTTCCTCTCCTCCCTCTCTCTATCCTGCACCATTTGTGTGTTTTGCTGCCGCATCCGGCCTCCCTCCCATTCGGCTCTTCTTTATTTACATAATGATCGGCTTCAGACGACCACCAGTGCGCGGGGGGGGAGGGGGAGCCGCCGCTCGTCCTCCTCTCCGGGTCGAGGCCGAGCGACTCGGCGTCTCGTTGGCTACGCCGTGTCCGTGAGCTCCTCCACGCCCCGCAGAACCTTCTAGCAACGGGATTCTTCTATGTTCGGCCTCCCGGAGGACACGCCTTCCCAGACGGGATGCCAAACGGGATCAATCAAATCTCAGAACTGTGATTGTTTTTCCCTCGCAGTTCACTGAGGAGGGAACATCAGATCACTTCTTCTGACAATGGATATTGTTGTGCTACACACTTGCTAACGCAGAGCTCCCTCCAACACACTTGCTAACGCAGAGCTCCCTCCAACACACTTGCTAACGCATAGCTCCCTCCAACACACTTGCTAACGCAGAGCTCCCTCCAACACACTTGCTAACGCAGAGCTCCCTCCAACACACTTGCTAACGCATAGCTCCCTCCAACACACTTGCTAACGCAGAGCTCCCTCCAACACACTTGCTAACGCAGAGCTCCCTCCAACACACTTGCTAACGCATAGCTCTCTCCAACACATTTGCTAACGTAAAGTTATCCTCTACACACTTGCTAACGCATAACTTTCTCCAACAAACTTGCTAACTTGTAGCTCTCTCCTACACTTTTGCTAACGCATAGCTCTCTCCTACACACTTGCTAACGCATAGCTCTCTCCAACACATTTGCTAACGTAAAGTTATCCTCTACACACTTGCTAACGCATAACTTTCTCCAACAAACTTGCTAACTTGTAGCTCTCTCCTACACTTTTGCTAACGCATAGCTCTCTCCTACACACTTGCTAACGCATAGCTCTCTCCAACACATTTGTCTAAGCATAGCTCTTTCCAACACACTTGCTAACGCATAGCTCTCTCCTACACATTCGTCTAAGCATAGCTCTCTCCTACACACTTGCTAACGCATAGCTCTCTCCTACACACTTGCTAACGCATAGCTCTCTCCTACACACTTGCTAACGCATAGCTCTTTCCAACACACTTGCTAACGCATAGCTCTCTCCTACACATTCGCCTTACTGACTCCCAACATTTGCAGCTTCACAGTCAACCATTGAATTACCGTAAAGCTTCAATTAAAAGCCCCAATTGAAACACAGAGAGCCTGTCGCTTGCCGGGTGAGGCTAACAAACGCGCCTTGAACGTCAGTTTGACGTTGGGGTAAGAAGAAAGAAATGTACTTTTATTGATTATTCCTCTCTGTATTCGACCCATCCTTAGTTATTAAGGTGCAGCGGGCTGCAGTGAATCAACTGGGGGTTCACAGTGCCTTGCTCAAGGACACTTCAGCATGAACTATGGGGAAAGTGGGAATTGAACCAGCTACCTTATGGTTACGGGGTGACCACTTATCCCACTGAGCTACAGCCGACCCCAAAGCACTGTATGTGGTCGCCGCCGCTCTAGTCTTGATCAATAAAACGTCTCGGGAAACGTTAGCCGAGTAAAGCTCATCGCGGCGTACCTGTAGCTGTTTAATCTAATGCAGCCGGCGTCACCCAACTCAACAGAACAGACGTCGCCATGTCTGGTCGTCGAGCAATTTCTCCTCGTTTTGAATCCTCCAACGTTTTCCCCCATAAACCAAATTCATTCTTGTTCCTGAGGGCTGCCGTATTAAAGCGTCCCCACCTCCATGCCATTAGCTTCCACCTGTTTCTGTTCGGGTTGGTAAACAAAATCAAACGTATGACTTGAGTTAAGATGTTTTTTGATCGCCTTATTCTTTCAGACGGGTTTAAATAAACAACTTTATGGTATTTACTGAGCAACGGTTTTAAAGGCGCCGTCCCAAATAAACCCCGGTTGAGTTCAGTGATCAGGCAAATTAATGCCCGGGCTATTAATTGCAGTTTTACGGTATATCCTTTGTTTTTATTGTTGTGAGGTAGCGCTGGGGGGGGGGGGACATCGGCATCACAGGCAACAATCCTTGGAGATAAAGTATGGAGAGTGTTAAAAGATGTGAGCCAGGCCGCGGTTGAAGAGAAATGAAAGAGGAACGAACTGGACTGCTTTCAAGAGCACACACACACACACACACACACACTCACTGGCTGGGGTCGTCTGATCGACCTACAGTCACGTCTCCACAGTCCGTGAGCAGACTCAATCAATTAAAAATAACCTGTAAGGAAAGTCAGCGAGCGGGTACACGTCTCTGCGCCTCGTCCCATCGCCTCTCGCCGCATCACAATATATTCTGTACAAATTAAGGACGTTATGACTCAAAATGAATTCTGTGGGTTCAAGATGAAAAGCTGAGATGTTTCAAATTTGACATTCAAAAACCTCAGCTGGTCTTTTTTTTGATTTTCTATTTATTTTTTTGAGAAGGAAGTTGGTTTCCCAACCCTGAGCAGGTCGCTTGTTGTGGTTGTTGTCGTTGTTGTTGTTGAATATGATCTGTAATTCTGTAAATGAGAGCGTGTTTTCTGCTGCGTCGCCGATACGCTTGATAACGTTTCGCCGAGTAACCGCCACACTGTAACTCCTGTTGCCACTCTATTGTCACATGTCGTGGGACTTGCTTGTTCGTATCACTGCAGTACAGTTTGGATTAAAGTATTCAAGTTTTGGACTCTGCAGGGTGCACGCACGCTCCAAGATCTGGACCCACCGTGTGCTTTGAGTGGCATCCTCTAGATCACAGGTGTCCAACACAAGGCCCGCGGGCCGAATCTGGCTCGTCACGTCCTTTTATGCGGCCCCTGACATGTGATGACCTTTTCTTAAAGAAAAAAATGTAAACAATCCTGTGCTTTTATTTTGAAGGTTTCAAATTAAAATTGGTTTATTTTATAATATTCGAGAGATGTTCTTATGTACAATACTTCTACACTCAGATAAACAATCAAATGCAAAGAGAGTTATTTAACAACATGTTTGAGTTGTGTATACAGTGTTTCAGTTACACCGGCCCTTTAAGAGGCGGCCATGATGCTGATGTGGCCCCACAGTGAAAATGAGTTGGACACCCCTGATCTAGATCACCTACAATTTCACAATTACATAACTTTTTTTTAAATTCACTTTACTGAATTTCCCAAAAGCAAAAAAATAATCTTATCTAATTGGAATCAAATATGTTTATGATTTCCACCCAAAAAAATGACTTGCCAGACTTTCTGGAGCTCCATCTGTCCCCAGCACACCTCCCCTCGGCGTGGCCGCGGTGTGTCTCGGCACATCTCGTTCTCCGGGGCGGTTTAATGCTAAACAGTCGACTGTGATCACAACTTTGGAGCCAAATTAGTCCCAGAATCTTGTAGCGTGCGCGCGCCCTCAGCGAAGGAAACTCATCGTCGGTCGTGACTTTTTGATTTTGCACAAAACCCATTTTCATAAAAAAATAATTAAAAAACTCTCTGAAACAATTCTCTGTGGATGAAACTGGTAATTAAGCCGAGCCGTGTTACCGGGTCTATAAATACGGAGACTTGTTTCCTCAGCACATTTCACAGCGTCGTGCACCTGCTCCCTGGAACAGATCTGCTGCAGCACATGTTTCAAGTTCCTTCAACCGGAGAAGTACAGACACGTCACACGGAGGCCACGCCCACAGCTGCTGCGTGGGTGTGGCCTGGAGCTTTACTGCAGGGTCATCTCTACTCTTATTGGGAGAGGCGGGGTTAGGTGACGTAGTCGGCCCTATTCACACATGGAATTACCAATTACCTTGAGTTGATCTGGTCACAAGTTCAGGGGTCAATACGCCCAGGATGCACTAGGGGGCGTTGGGTTCAAGAGCGATTCTTTAGACCAGATCCGGAGGCGGTCTCTGGACCCCGAGTGGACGCATTCTTTCTGTAGTGTGTATGTCTCGGGGTTTTAATCAGGCGGCAACCTCCAGTTCTGAAGAGTGATCGATGCGGAAGTGTCTTAGCAACCTGCATTCTCTCTCCTGACCACCAGGGGGCGACTCCTCTGGTTGTATAGAAGTCGATGCTTCATGTGTTAAAGCTGCATTCTCTCTCCTGACCACCAGGGAGCGACTCCTCTGGTTGTATAGAAGTCTATGTTTCATGTGTTAAAGCTGCATTCTCTCTACTGACCACCAGGGAGCGACTCCTCTGGTTGTATAGAAGTCTATGTTCCATGTGTTAAAGCTGCATTCTCTCTCCTGACCACCAGGGAGCGACTCCTCTGGTTGTATAGAAGTCTATGCACCATGTGTTAAAGCTGCATTCTCTCTCCTGACCATCAGGGGGCGACTCCTCTGGTTGTATAGAAGTCTATGCTTCATGTGTTAAAGCTGCATTCTCTCTCCTGTCCACCAGGGGGCGACTCCTCTGGTTGTATAGAAGTCTATGCTTCATGTGTTAAAGCTGCATTCTCTCTCCTGACCACCAGGGGGCTCCTCTGGTTGTATATAAGTCAAGTGACTCTACTTCTCTCTTGATGTATTCCCTCAGTAAACATTGTAAACATGAGTTTATGTCTCAGTCTCTAGTTTCAAGTCTTCTTCTATACAGCATGATGTCATCATTTATACTTTATGGTCATTTAGAGTCACACAGAAGGTTTTCCGTCTCCACGTCACTCCTCTTTAGTACCGACGTGGTAACATCCGTTTATCGGTTGCAAAAACTCAAGATGGCGATCGCCGGAATCCAAAATGGCGACGACCAAAAAAACCTCCCTCGGTTCAGCTTCAACACAGCAGGCCACACGGCAACGGGTGACCGGGGGGGAGAAGCGGCCCTGGAGGTCGCTACGAGCATCGCTCCGGCAGGTCGTGACCCCTGTGAACGTCTCGTCCTGCTGCTGTGAGCGTGGCGCCCAGGGAGTGGAGCAGGGGGGTCTTTGGGAGACCTCTTTCTTCTCAGATCAGATAAATATTAAGTTACAGAAGCAGAAAGACAAACTGAAACGGCCCATGCCGAGAGAATGAAAAGACCTTCTTCCTTTTCTTTTCTCTGCGAGCCACCGGAGACCCGGAGCGTTTGAAACGCCGTCAATTATTCACCAGCCAGCCGCCCGCTGGGGGCGGGAAGGTTCGGCACTCGCGGCGCCCGATTGGCCGGCAGCGGCGTAAAGACGACAGCGTGAAGGGCAACGGGCGACGGGGACCGGGACGGCCTCGCAGGATGACTCCCTGAGCGCCAGGAGGCCACGCCTCCTGCATGGCGATTGGCTGCTTCCACCCAATGACAACGGGCAGTCCTCTTCAGGCCCCCGGCCAATTAGGGCCAAAAACGGCCGTCCTGTGAACTTTTCCTTGGCGCAGTCTATCGGAGAACAATCTTTGTAATTGTAAAGACATGTTCGGCAGCACTCTGGAGACCCCTGTGCCTGGGTGGAATTGTTTTTATATATATATATATATATATATAAACCTTCTTTTTTCATCTTCCCTCTCTGCGCTCCAGCTTTAGCACCTGGCACAAGCTGTTCCCTCCATGTTTAATTCAGCAGAAGAAGGCATGAAAGTGTTCCGCATTATCTCTGAAGGAGGAGAAAGGCGGCGACGTAGAGGAGCGAGGGGGAGAGAGAGGAAGGGGATGGAGAGGGAAGGAACGGAGAAGGAGGAGAGGAAGGAGAGGAAGGAGAGGCCCTATTAGTGGTTGAGCTCTGCTTTTGTCCTTAATCCCGTTGAAGCCGAGGCTCTGCCAGGCCAGCTGAGACTCCGATGTGAAGGGTTCCTCCTCCCGAGAAGAGCTCTTATTCTACTCTCCATCTACTGAAGGCAGCGGCGCCGTCCTCCCTTCCTCCCTTCCTCCCTTCCTCCCTTCCTGCCTCTGACGATCCCTCCTTCCTCCCCCTCCTGCTCTCGCAGTGTTCCTGCTATACTTAGGGATGCGATTCGTCTCGAATTGCTTTTTGTGTGTGTCTCCGTCCAGGTTATTTCAGGTTTTGGGGGATGCGTGTTCTTCTGAATCTGCTTTTTATTGCCTTCCTTTCCTTCCCCCTTGCTCTGGATCCCCGGATGGCAGCGCTTCATCACAGTTAATACAATGAAACCGGACGATATTTAACACTTTTAATCACATAGAAGTAGATATTGTTAGCGTGGAAAATAAAGATCCTTGAGGCTTCTTCTGTGTTGTTGACCGTTGGTGTTGGCGATGAGGACACTGAGGGCAGTGTGGGGAGGGGTCAGGGGTCAGCAGTGAATGATGTGTTAGGATCCTGATCCTATTGGGCTCTCTGGTTTATTATCTGTGCCTTCATTTCGGATGTCGGGGTTGGGGCTTGTCTCGTCATGGGGCTTCGGCCTCTGGACTCGTTGTTCCTGCACATCGTCACTCCTCTGACCTCGCAGTGCGTATCAGAACACACGCGTGTGATCGGCCTTCCTCTGGACCGCCGTCCGCCTGTTGGTGACCTCCGGCCTACGATGTGTTTCTGAAGGACACGTACGGGATGTTAAACTGAGTCAGAGTGAAAACAGGTTCAAAAGATGGAGGATAGAAGTTCACTTCACGTGTTGTCAACGACCAACTCCAAAGAAAGACTTTGTCCGCCTTGTATCTGCTGAACTTTCCCCTTTCATACATAGGCGGCCATACTCTCCACGAGAGCATAAAGACATCAACTACATACATCCGGCTTCACTTCCTTCTTCTCACAAGCACTTTTTTTTTTTTTTTATGTGTTTATTTGGTTTTTCTTTTTTCTTTAAAAGAAGGAACAAGTTACAAATACAGTAAACATAAGAAACATGCTCCCAGACAATAATAAAATACAAATACAAATAATGATAAAAATTAAATAGATTATATAAAATGACACTCAATACTGGATGGCACACTCATTGGTACACTGCGAGGGGTATTTAGACAGTGGGTTGCTCAGAGATTGTACATGGGTCATGACTGTAAGGTCACTTTAGAGCCCTAATAAATTGGGGGCCCTTTACAAAGTCCAAGAAGGAAGTCCACATCTCTTCAAACTGTGCATATTTTCCTTTCAGTGAGTATGTTATTTTTTCCATGGCTATAACTTGTACAATGTCCTCTAGCCAGCCTTTGGTAGTCAGCTTCTGTATAGATTTCCAACATTTTGCAATAGTCCGTCTGGCTTGTAGTAGGCATAGGATAACCATCTTTATGTTAGCTCTGCTGAGATTAATGTCCTTTGGTATGAGTCCCAAAACACACATTCTTGGGCACATAGGGAGAACCACCTTTGATGCATTTGAGAGTGTCTCAACAGCAATCCTCCAAAATTCCTGTACTTTTGCACAGGACCATAAACAATGGAAAAGTGTCCCCCTATGTGTTTCACATTTAATACATACATCAGGAATATTCACATTGAAACGGTTCAACATCTCTGGAGCCTATACAGCCTCATGGACCATTTGGACTGTAACAGTCTGAAACCTGAATTAGACGTTTGTGTTTGTGATTGGGTACAAATATTTTGCCATTCCGACTCCGTTATCTCCTCCCCGATGTCTGCGCACCAAGTCTCTTGTCCTCTGATGTCTCTGGAGACCCAGCTGACAACATCTTATAAAAGATGGAAATAAGCACTTTTAAGCGGGAGAGATAATAGGAGATTGATTGCCAGCCTCCAACACACCTGAGCTTGCACCTGTCGGTCTGTGTTGGAGCACAAAGGGAAAGCAGAGGACAAGTGGGCGGAGCCTAAACGGTTATACATCAGCACACCAGTGAGCAGGAAATGGAGGGGAAAGCAGAGAGAGGAACGAGAGCAGCTAAAGAAGGAAGGAACATAAGTTAAAGGTAGGATTCATCTTTACACCCCCCCCCCCCCCCCCTCCACACGCACACACACAAACACCATATACTGAACTGGACTTAAGAGGAACTAAGACATGCACACCCTCCTGCCCTTTCACACACTTACGTAGTTGTTTTTGAAAGTGATCTTTTACTTGATTAACGTGTGCAGAGACATTGTATGTAATCTCCAGATTCGATGCTTCTCTTTGGTTGGAGGACCGTGTGTGGAGGACATTCCTGTGGTTGTGGTGTATTTTGAGACTGAATCTGAATGAACTGTGTTCCGGGTTGTGTGTTGCGTGTCGTTTAGTTTGATACGTACCTTTGTAGTGGAGGAGTTAGCCCGCTAGACAAACCCGTGTTTTGCTAACGCAGCTTAACACCGAGTCACGGGTAAAGGAACCCTCCGCTTCGGTTAAAGATCCAAACGAAAGTCTCATCAAAATCCATCTCAGCCCCAATACTTTCCTCTTTGTCAGGGAGCATTTAGTTTCCATTGTCAGGCCTTCCCTGAGTTGTGCTCAGTGGTTTTATCTCTTCTGTTCAGTCTCATGGAAGACGTGCTCTAATGGGCTGGATCCATAGAAGCCTTTGTGTCTGCGGTTCTGACCCGTACTGTCCAGACGTTGATGTTCAGACGAAGGGACCGCTGCCGGCCGCTTGAGTTCAGTCCTCCGATGAAGACTTTGTTAATCGTTCCTGTTCTTTGGAGAGGAGACGTTCAGCTCGCGTTTCCTCCGACCTCGATGACCCCAAGTTCCTTCACCCCATCTGAATGAGAAGTCTCTCCGATGTTCCCTCTGGCGCAGGACACGGCTCTGATATCACGTGGTGCCGAGAGGAGAAACGGCTCCTCCCCAGTTCTGCCGTCATTTTACAGTTTTTTCGAAGTAACGTAGCTTTAAACCTGTTTTTAAACCCGAGTGTAACTTGAGATCTGTAGTTAATCTTCAATGTGAAACGATTACTTTCGAATGAGTCTTCTTAAAGTTGCCCAATACATGATTATTGTGTTGCTATCTCAGCAGGCGAAGACGTACTGTGTGTATTATCAAAAGCAATGCAGGAGAAACACCCATATCATCTTTTTATACGAGGCATTGTTACCTTCGCATTGAAAATGCGGAAGGTTATGTTTTGATCGCCATTTATTTATTTGTATGCGTGTTATTCGCATAACAAAAAAAGTATTTAACCGAATCGCATGAAATTTGGTGGGATGATTGGTTATTATCCGGGAACCATTTGATTAGATTTTGGGATCGATCGGGTCAAAGGTCACGGTCAAGGTCATGAAAAGGTCAAACTTTTCTTGAATCGCATGACATTTGGTGGGGTGATTGGTTATTATCCGGGGACCATTTGATTAGATTTTGGGATCGATCGGGTCAAAGGTCAAGGTCAAAATCTTATTTTTACCATAGCGCTGTCAATTTCTATCCAATTGGCATGCAACTAATACCAACATGTTCATAATTCAATGCCCAATCTTGTGATATGCAAAGGTATGCGCTCTACCAAGTGCCCGTTCTAGTTCTTTATGCAAACCTGAAGTCTACATTACCCACAATGCAACGTCCAGTCCGGACAGAGACCTGGGTGTGGTGTAGCATAGCGCTCTCCAGAGGTCTCTCCAGAGGTCAGGACACTCACCGCTCTATGAACTTGTATAAAGCAAAAGCCTTGATGCAGGTGTACTCCCCTAGCCACAGGTCTCTGTGACCTTTGACCCTTCCCATTCTTGTGATGTCTCAGAAAAACATCAAAGGAATTCCTTCAAATTTGACACACACCAACGTCAATATTGACCAATGGTCTCAGAGACGAGAGGAAGGGTTGTGGATAGTTTAGTTGAGCCTCCTGCTGACCTCCTCACTGCTAACAGAAGGATGAGCTCTGAGAGAGAGGAAAGGGAGGAGGAAACAAGGAGACGAGGTACTAGCTACCCAACTAGCCAACTAGAGCTCCAGTCTGGAGGGTGATATGGTCTTTGTGATTATAATTAAACTAACTATTAGAACTAGTGTGCCTTAACCCTCTGGAGTCCGGGGTCTTTTTCTCGATTTTACACAATTTCTTAGAATCCCCTTTTAAAGGCTTCTGCATATGACACATACCCAGCTGATTTACATCATAAATTGCAGAACAATCTCAGCTCTCTATATAATGAGGCACAAGTGTAAAGAGAAAGTATGGCCCTAAAGCTGAAAATTGAAGTTAGATGTTGTATTCTTCATATCTCTTGTGAGAACACCTTTACTCATGTGGACGAACTGTTTTGTTGTGTTTGGTTTACCAAAGGTCCAAGTTCACAAAAGCAGTGAAATATATGAATAAGATGCTAGATACATGTAAATAAATGTTTAAAACCACAATTTGTATTGTGGTTTTTAGAGTACAAGTGAAGTGGTCCGTCACACCGTTCACCAAAATGAAAACAATGTGATGATACATGACGTCATCCTGCAGATGAAGCTTCATGGGGATGAGCCATTTCAAATGACCATTAGACATGTTTTTTCTCAAATAAATATTTATTAAACAATTAAAAGATTCTACATAACCTACGTTAGCAACAATAGCTCATCATGTTCACTCACATAAGGGTTTGTAATATACTGACTCTGGAGCCTCAATAAAGTCATAACATGCATTTTATTACATAACACGCTGGGCCGTTTGGTTCTTTCTCGGCGTATAAACAGACCAAACGGACCTGAAGGTCACGTTGAGGCCAAGTTCAGGTCACGGTGAGGTCACATTGAGGTCACGTTCAGGTCACGTTCAGGTCACGGTGAGGTCACGTTCAGGTCACGTTGAGGTCACGTTCAGGTCACGTTCAGGTCACGGTGAGGTCACGTTCAGGTCACGGTGAGGTCACGTTCAGGTCACGTTGAGGTCACATTGAGGTCACGTTCAGATCACGGTGAGGTCACGTTGAGGTCACGTTCAGGTCACGGTGAGGTCACGTTCAGGTCACGTTCAGGTCACGTTGAGGTCATGTTCCGGTCACGTTGAGGACACATTCCGGTCATATTGAGGTCACGTTCCGGTCACGTTGAGGTCATGTTCAGGTCACGTTGAGGTCATGTTCAGGTCACGTTGAGGTCACATTCCGGTCATGTTGAGGTCATGTTCAGGTCATGTTGAGGTCACATTCCGGTCATGTTGAGGTCACGTTCCGGTCACGTTCAGGTCACGTTGAGGTCATGTTCAGGTCACGTTGAGGTCATGTTCAGGTCACGTTGAGGTCATGTTCAGGTCACGTTGAGGACACATTCCGGTCATATTGAGGTCATGTTCAGGTCACGTTGAGGTCACATTCCGGTCATGTTGAGGTCATGTTCAGGTCATGTTGAGGTCACATTCCGGTCATGTTGAGGTCACGTTCCGGTCACGTTCAGGTCACATTGAGGTCACGTTCAGGTCACGTTGAGGTCACGTTGAGGTCATGTTCAGGTCATGTTGAGGTCACGTTCAGGTCACATTGAGGTCATCTTCAGGTCACGTTGAGGTCACGTTCAGGTCACATTGAGGTCATCTTCAGGTCACGTTGAGGTCACGTTGGGGTCAGATCGTTACAAAGTATTCGACAAAAGTAAAATTAATTGAAATCTACCTTTTAAACGTGTGATGTTTATTGATCATGACGCAGCGTGTCTCTGGAACATCCAGCAGGCCTCTGCATGTTCCTCTAGCTTCATGTGTCTCTCAGCTTCTGTGACTCTGATACACGAAGCCGATCCATCGAGGCGCTCGGTCGGCCTCTCTCCAAGGATCCATATCCAAACCTGGTGGCATTGATTTGTTTTTCATACAGCAGGGAGTTTAAAAACGATTCCACCAGCGTTTGTTTACGCCGCAGCTCTTATGATCTCAAGTTAGGAGAGAATAAATATGATATCAGAGCCTACAGCGCGGCGCTTTACGTCTTTGAAGGTCAGTGGTGTAACAGAAGAGCCGTGATCTATATGCTACTAGTTTTTGACATCAATACATTATTGACGTCCACACTTTGAATCCATACTATTCAAAATCAGCTCCGACTATCGCACACACAAGATGATCTTGAAGTTTTTTACATTTTTTATTTGCCTTTAATTCCTCAAGAGTAGAACATTTACTAAATGGTATAAGAGTATTTTTCAAGGTAAAACCGATTTCTCATCAATCAGCTTTGTGGAGGAAAACCAGATGGAGGCTCTGCTCACTTCAGATGGCCTGTGGCTCATTTGAGGCAAATTGTACTTGAGTATAAATTTATATTTATAAACTAAGTGAAGTAAGGTTATGGAGTTACTCTCCTCTCCTCCAATCTGAATCAGTCTTGATGACTGAAGACAAGATGAATGTTTTCTCATGAAGACGACGCTGTCTTCACAACGCAGAGCCGGGAGTGTTGGAGCTTCATCTGCCTCCAGGAGAGGGAGAACCTCCCTGTTCACAGCACCAACATCAAGCTCTCACACACACACACACACACACTCTCACACCACATACACACACCACCTACACACACACACAGAATAGAGGAACATCTTACAGGTTTCTTTGTATGAAGGGGGGGGTGAAGGAGTAAAAGCCAAACAGCACCAGCCTGGTGTCTTCTCCTCTAAAGCTCCAGGCTGTGAACATCTTGTGTCTGATCGGTGAGTCGGACCCGCCCAGCGGCTCTTGTTCTCTTTCCAGACGTAATCAAGTGGAACAAGTGACATGAAATGTTCCCTTCAGAGCCTCTGAACCTGTAGAGAGGTGCAAGAAGCTGCTTCACCTTCTCGTTCCCTTCAGATGAGAAAAAGAAAGAAACTAAGAAATGCCACGTAGACACACGTCCTCATCTCTCTCTCTCTCTGTGTGTGTGTGTGTGTGTGTGTGTGTGTGTGTGTGTGTGTGTGTGTGTGTGTGTGTGTGTGTGTGTGTGTGTGTGTGTGTGTGTGTGTGTGTGTGTGTGTGTGTGTGTGTGTGTGTGTGTGTGTGTGTGTGTGTGTGTGTGTGTGTGTGCGCGCAACACATGAGCTCAATAAATGAAGCTCAGGTGAAGTTCAGTGAGGATGTTATTCTTTACCCTCCGGTTCATTCATAATCTCACTCTCTAATCCTCCCAGCGATTACTCCATCACCTGATCGGGGGGGTGTGTCCGTTGAATGAACCAATGAGAGTATGCACAGTTTCTGTAAGCCAATCACATCGTTGCTGTCAAACTTTCACATGGGTTCTCCTCTCTGCTGCTGTCAGTTGTCCTCACAGCTCAAACGGATGCCTCCTCCTCCTCCTGCTCCTCCAATCAGCAGCTGGCTCCTCATTCATCATTGGGTTTAATTGTTTTCAATTCAGTTTATTTGTATAGCCCATTTGCACACATTATAAATGTGCCTCAGAATGCTTTACAATCTGTACATATAGACATCCCTGACCTTTGACCTTTGACCTCACATCGGATCAGGAAAAACTCCCAAACAACCCTTCAGGGGGAAAAAAGAGAAGAAACCTTCAGGAGAGAACAGAGGAGGATCCCTCTCCAGGATGGACAAAACAATAGATGTCATGTGACCAGAAGGAATCATTATACACAAATTAAAACCCAGTAACAACACAATGAATGAATATGACAGAGTGTGAATAGTTGGTAGTAAGCATATTCCACGATGGAGACCTCCACCATCCATCAGGCAGACTGATCTATGACGTCTCTTCGGGTCCGATGACCCTATGAGACGTGAGAGAGCAGAGTTAGTAATGTGTGATGGAGAGATGAAAAAGCATCTCTTCTTCTTCCTCTTGTGCGGCTCATGACAAACGAGCAAGATGAGTCTGTCTTTGACAAATTAGACTAAAACGTACGCTCTGAATTTATTATTAAAAAATGATTCATCTCCCATCTTGGTTTCCTAGCCAATGGAGGATCTGCATGTCGCCGTGGCGACGCGAGGCGTCTTCACTCGACTCTTATTGGCTGACTTGCCAGGAGAGAAGATTAATACCACGTTTTAAACTTCACCCTGCAGCCGATTAGATTAGCATAAAGACCAATGAGACAAAACCCGTCCACCTGGGCCTGTGGAGTCTGCCGCCGTTTCTCAATCAGCGTACTTGTGCGTACTTTCCTCTACTCGTGTCCTCGTGACTCGTGACTCGTCATCAGTCTCAGCCCGAGTACATGTTCACATTCAAAGTCCACTTCTCTCAAAGCACGGTTAAAACACCCGGATGTGACTTGATCCTCCCACTTTACCCAGGATGCATCAGAGGAGACTTGTGCGTACTCTGGCCAGCAGATATCCCAGAATGCATTTCACCAGCAACCGGAAACAGTAGCGGAGGAGAAAATAAACTACTGACAGTTGACTTTATATAAATACTTCTGTTGTTGAGTCACGGAATGTCATTTTAGGATGTTTTGTTTATTTGACTGTAAAAAATAATTTACAGTGAATAATTAGAGTAAACCCAGGAGCAAGAACAGCTGATGTGGTGACGTCATCAAGTCAGCTGCTGGTCCAATCGCAGAAAGACCGTCCTCCCGAGTCTGGACTCCCAAGACCAGACTCCAAAAGAACACAAGTCTGTACTCATGTACTTTGAATTGAGAAACGCCGTGCATGTCGTGACTCTGACGCTCACTGACTCCCTTACTGCTTTCTCTGTTTCATAAAAGAGAAGGTGAAAAACAAGCTGCTTCAGGTATCAAGCTCCTCCTCATTTATGAACCAGCTCCACCTTCAGTCCTGGAGGCACCGTCACCTCATGGAGACTGAAGACGGAGTGTACTCCGTTAGTCAAAAGTTTCTACACTAGATGTCTAACTGATAGTGCTGTAGCTAAATTTAAAGAAGCGATTCCTTCTGTATTTGATTCGATACCACGTCTCAATATAACAGAGGACTCCTGGTCTAACTTTAGTCCGTCCCAGATTGATCATCTTGTTGACAGTGCCATAGGCTCTCTGAGAATGACACTGGACTCGATAGCCCCTCTGAAGAAGAAGACAGTGAGGAAGAGGAGGTTTGCTCCCTGGTATAACCCTCAGACCCGCAAACTGAAGCAAACGTCACGAAAGCTTGACCGCATATGGCGTTCAACTAATCTCGAAGAATCCCGCTTAGTTTGGCGAGATAGTCTTAAAACATATAAGAAGGCCCTCCGTAATGCCAGAGCAGCCTATTACTCATCAATAATAGAAAAATAAAAACAACCCCAGGTTTCTCTTCAGCACTGTAGCCAGGCTGACAGAGAGTCACAGCTCTGTGGAGCCGAGCATTCCTATAAACCTTAGTGGTAATGACTTTATGAACTTCTTTAATGAAAAGATTTTAACTATTAGGGACAAGATTAATAATCTCTTGCCCATAACCAGTGCCAATCTGTCCTCAAGTGGAATGGCCTTGGAAACCGCTGTATGCCCTGGTGTATATTTGGAGGGTATTTCTCCTATCAACCGTGACCAATTATTTTCAACGGTTTCTACTTGAACACGTCTACCTGTCTCTTGGACCCCATCCAGCGAGGCTGCTTAAAGACGTTTTGCCTTTAATTGGCGGCTCTCTATTAGATATTATCAATGTGTCTCTGCTAACAGGCCACGTACCACACTCCTTCAAGGTGGCTGTTATTAAACCTCTCCTGAAGAAGCCCACTCTGGATCCAGAGGTATTGGCTAACTACAGACCGATCTCTAACCTCCTTCCTCTCCAAGATCCTTGAGAAAGTGGTGCAAATCAGTTGTGCGACTTTCTACATCATAATAGTTTATTTGAGAAATTTCAATCAGGATTTAGAAAACACCACAGCACCGAGGCGGCACTGGTGAAAATTACAAATGACCTCTTAATGGCAGCAGATAAAGGACTCCTCTCTGTCCTGGTCTTGTTAGACCTTAGTGCTGCATTCGACACCATTGACCATGACATCCTGTTACAGAGACTGGAGCAGTCGATTGGCATTTCAGGCACGGCACTAATTTGGTTTAAATCCTATTTATCAGATCGATCTCAGTTTGTATTTGTAAACGATGACGCCTCGATAACCACCAACGTTAATCACGGAGTTCCACAAGGTTCTGTGCTTGGACCAATTTTATTTACCTTATACATGCTTCCTTTGGGCAATATTATCAGGAAACACTCCATAAACTTTCATTGTTATGCAGATGACACTCAACTATATTTATCGATAAAACCAGAGGAGAGCAACCAACTCTGTAAAATTCAAGCATGTCTTAAAGACATAAAAACATGGATGACCTGCAACTTCTTGATGTTAAACTCAGACAAAACCGAAGTAATTTTAATCGGCCCTGAGCACCTCAGAGATCAATTATCTGGTGATGTGGATTCTGTAGACGGCATTGCCCTGGCATCCAACACCACTGTAAAGAATCTTGGCGTTATCTTTGATCGGGACTTGTCCTTTAACTCCCACGTAAAGCAAATCTCAAGGACTGCATTCTTTTATCTCGTAATATTTCAAAAATCAGGCACATCTTGTCTCAAAAGATGCAGAAAAATTGGTTCACGTTCGTTACTTGAGACTGGATTACTGCAACTCCTTATTAGCAGGCTGCTCTAATAAATCTCTTAGGTCCCTCAGTTGATCCAGAATGCTGCAGCTCGTGTTCTCACTAAAACTAAGAAAAGAGATCACATCACTCCTGCACTAGCTGCTCTGCACTGGCTCCCAGTAAAATCAAGAATCACTTTTAAAATTCTTCTCTTAACCTACAAAGCCTTGATTGGTGATGCTCCATCATATCTTAAGGAGCTTGTCGTACCATATTGCCCCACTAGAGAGCTCCGCTCACTAAATGCGGGACTACTTGTAGTTCCTAGAGTCTTAAAAAGTAGAATGGGAGCCAGAGCCTTTAGTTATCAAGCTCCTCTTTTATGGAACCAGCTTCCAATTTCAGTCCGGGAGGCAGACACAGTCACCTCGTTTAAGAGTAGACTTAAGACCTTCCTCTTTGACAGAGCTTATAGTTAGGGCTGAATCAGGTTTGCCCTGGTCCAGCCCTTGATATGCTGCTATAGGCTTATAGCTGCGGGGGACGTTTTAGGATGCACTGAGTACCTATCTCCTCTTTTTTTCTCCTTAAGGATGAATTTTCATCTCTCAATCACACGTTACTAACTCTGCTTTCTCCCGGAAGTCCTTTTGACTTTCGTCTCATGGGGTCATCGGACCCTATGAGACGGCATAGATCCTATCTGCCTGATGGATCGTCTGGGTCGTGGAATTCCTGCTCATGACTACGCCACTGTCCTGTTGAGACTCCGCCCTCCTCCTCCCCACCGCCATCTGCCTGATGGATCGTGGAGGTCTCCATCGTGGAATATGCCTACTATGAACTATTCATACACTCTGTCATATTCATTGAATGTATTTTAACTCTAAATCTGTCCTTCTGTACACATTACATCTATTGCATCTGTCCATCCTAGGAGAGGGATCCTCCTCTGTTGCTCTCCTCCAGGTTTCTTCCCTTTTTTTCCCCCTGAAGGGTTATTTGGGAGTTTTTCCTGGTCCGATGTGAGGTTTTGGGGCAGGGATGTCTATGTGTACAGATTGTAAAGCACTCCGAGACAAATTTGTAATTTGTGAAATTGGGCTATACAAATAAACTGAATTGAATTGAATTGAAGACTTTCCTCTTGATGGTCTGATAGTGAGACCTGAACCAGGTTCACCTGGTCCAGACCTAGAGATGCTGCTATAGGCTGAGAGGCTGAGGGGGTCGTTAGGATACACTGAGCTCCTCTCTCCTCTAGGATACACTGAGCACCTCTCTCCTCTAGGATACACTGAGCTCCTCTCTCCTTTAGGATACACTGAGCACCTCTCTCCTTTAGGATACACTGAGCACCTCTCTCCTCTAGGATACACTGAGCTCCTCTCTCCTTTAGGATACACTGAGCACCTCTCTCCTCTAGGATACACTGAGCTCCTCTCTCCTCTAGGATACACTGAGCACCTCTCTCCTCTAGGATACACTGAGCTCCTCTCCTTTAGGATACACTGAGCACCTCTCTCCTTTAGGATACACTGAGCACCTCTCTCCTCTAGGATACACTGAGCTCCTCTCTCCTTTAGGATACACTGAGCACCTCTCTCCTCTAGGATACACTGAGCTCCTCTCTCCTTTAGGATACACTGAGCACCTCTCTCCTCTAGGATACACTGAGCTCCTCTCTCCTCTAGGATACACTGAGCTCCTCTCTCCTCTCTCCTTATGGACGTTTAGGATACACTGAGCTCCTATTTCCTCTTCCCTCTCCTTATGGACGCTTAGGATACACTGAGCTCCTCTCTCCTTATGGATGAATGTTCATCTCTCCATCACACATTATTAACTCTGCCTCCTCTCCGGAGTCCTTGTGACTTCATGTCTCACAGGGTCCATTGGACCTGCTGGTTCTGACGCCTCCTTGAATTTCATCTCCAGTGTTTATGCTAAGCTCAGGGACCAACATGCTAACGGTAACGGCTTCATCAATATGAACTCCTCTAACTCTCTCAATGCAAACTTGTGTAACTTTTCATTCAGGTCAGACATCTGAGAAGATTTGAGGTGTCTGTGTGTGTTTGTACTTGCAACATAGTGAGGACCGTAACACGTCTTTAATCACAGACTATGGACATGTTTGTAAAGTGGGGACATTTAGTCCAGACCATATTTCTTCCATAGGCCCGTGGCGTGGTTCAGACTTGGCTTTAACCTTCCGGTGAGAATTAACTTCACTAAAACTTTATCTTTGTTTTAGCTTTACCACTGACTTTGTCCTCGGCTGACAGGGTGTTGTCAGCTAATTTTCATCGCATGTAGTAGTATGTCATGCTTGAGATGCTGTGAGAACAGGAATTTAAATCAGGGGAAACAACAAGTCTTTATGCCACAATGTCAAACAATTAGCAGTAGTCTTAATTTGAACAAATATAAAGTACTCAACTGATTTGACATATTTAGAGGGTGTTTTGTTCTCTGTGTCTATTAAAGTCTTTCATTGTGTGTGTGTGTGTGTGTGTGTGTGCGCGCGCATCTTGTACATGTAACACAGTGAGGACCGTAACATTGTGAGGACATTTTGGCCAGACTACACTTCTTCATAGGGTTCAGACGGTTCAGGTGAGAATTTACTCTCCTCTAATACCCCCCCCAACCCCCCCACACACACACTGCTAATCCATTAAGTAAAGCAGTCAGAGCGACGGTGACAAACTACACTCTCTTATTAAACATTTCCACATTTTGAGAAAAAAACCCGAACCGAGAAGCAAACAGGAGGGTCGACAATGTGCATTTCCAACTGATTCACCATGACAACTGGTTGAAAAGATAAAGACAGAAGCTAAAGCTACAGGCCGCCGTGTAAAAGTGAACCACCGCATCACCAGAAGGCCCAGACAGATGTTACCATCGATTAAAAGCAGCACGCATTGTATTCAGTATACGTTCAGTAGCTAGCGTAGCATAGAAGTGCTAATGATAGTTACGGCTATGCTAGGTTACTCTGCTAATGTTAGCTTCACAGGCGGGTTATGTGTTAGCAACGCGTAGCTCCGTCCAGCCTCCTGCTTCATAGACCTGATAGCGCAGTGGGGTTTGATTCTCTACTTTTATTTTTGACTGTCTGCAGATGTATTTTTTTCACAGTGACCGTGTTTACATGCATTCGAATAACTGGCTTAGTCGGACTGAAATCGAATTATCCGTTTCATGTAAACACCTTTGTTCGACTGTGTGCGGTCCGACTACGATCCGATTAACACCCCTGGATAACTCGATCCGATCCGGTTGATAATTCGACTATCGCGGCATGTAACGGTGAATTGGATTAGGAACTGGATTTTGCATCTTTGCGCATGCTTGAGATCCCGCCGCCCTCCTCCCCCCTCCCTCCCATGTCGTGACCCGGAAGTCGAAAGAGACGATAAGTTGTCACTGCCGGGAGCCTGGCCGGCAGAAAACAAACAAACAACGCCAATAGCGCCATTTGCATTCGCTGTACTCCTATTAACATCATGCAAGAATAGTAGAGGGATGTAGCTTCGCCTTGCTCTCTGTTCGCCATCTTTCTCGAAATGTTGATGTTGTTGTTGGTTGTTGTTGGTAGTGGTGAAGAGGTCAAGCGGAAATGGCTGTATCACCACGAGTTGTAATGAAAACAGCGCCACCTATCGTATATGACATGCTTTCAAAGGCCAATGATTCGAATTACTGACTGCCATGTTGGGATAACAGCAGATCCCCCAAAAGATAGCATAGTCCGACTAAAGCAAAATTGGAATTATACCATCATGTAAACGCACTGAGTGTGAATTTCGCACTTGTGAATTTGCACCTCTCCTCTAATTAGTGACAACATTACGCAGCAGCATGCACACACATGTATCACGCTAGTTTGTCGGTCCTCCAGAGATGTTATGCTCCGTGACCCGACGACAGAAGGGTCAGAGACGGATGAGGAGCGAGGGAACAGCCTCGAATAGACGCACACTAAAACTCCCCAAAATAATAATGGCCCTGCAGGAGACAGATGACTGCCCATCTCCACTTCTTCTCCTGGCTCAGATATTTTAGCGTGGCTTTTTTCCGTCAAAGTTGATCTTCCTGGGGTATGCAGTGAACGATCAGAAGAGTCTTATACCTTTTTAGAATGTGTTTTTATTCTATTTGTGTGTCTGTGGCCCAAAGAAGAGAACTTCCACTCTCTCCTGCTTTAACGTCGTGCTATCTGAGACATTTTAAGGTTCTGTAGAACTGGATGATGGTAAGTTATCTACAGGAGTTAATAATCAATACCAATAACGCTGCAATTTCTTCTCCTCGCATACCTCACACTCCCCTCAAACAAACACAGACATGTTTTCAGCTGCTCAGCAAGTGACCAGTGTGACTGCATTCGCCTTTTTCCATTTCAATAAACCCCAAATCGACTAGACTAGACTGTATGATTGACCGTCATTGACTGCGGAGGGAGAGGTCGTGAGTGACCAACCACTGCTTCAGTAGCAGAAGTCCTTTCTGGCAATTGGCTAAAAACAAGTCTTAGCTCGTGGGTTGCTACGTTTAGACCACAAGTTCAGTCTCACTTTGGGGGTGGATTATCTGCAGATTAATTCCATACCTGATTGTGTTATGACCCACTGAATCCAGACACGATACGAGATTAAATAAATTCCCATTTGTGTTATCGTCATCACCATCTTGCCGGTTCCAGACAACTGAGTGAGATTCAACTCCTCTTTGGAGAACAGACTACACTGAGTCTCTTAGCTTGAGTTGTGCGTTAAACGTGTCTGGTAACCTTTGTCAGGCGGAGTCAACGAGATGATAGAAATCATGTGAGTCGGGACACAAATACGTGACTCGGCGACTTAGACTAGGAAATCCGTTCCGGGTCTCTGCACTGGCTCCTCGCCGGCTTGCACCAGAGGCTGTACTCGAGACACGGGGTTGTTTGTGGCGCCGTGCTGTCGGTTAAGTCGTATTTAACCCCGTACATATTTCGTGTGAGAAATCTTTCTTTAAGTCAGCTCAGAGAAACTGCATCTTTTTTTTAAAGATCTTAACCACTGAGTCTGTGCTGGGCTGACGGGGTGTTGTCAGCTCATTCCCGCCCCGGTAGGAGGGCGTCGTGCTTGAGATGCAGCGAGAACAGGATGCCATTCACTCCTTGCAGGGTGGGAGAGAGAATTAAGTGAAGAAATGGAGCTGCGCGGCAGCAGAGATGGTGACGGGTCTTGACGTGTGCATGAAATCCTACCGGCACGGGTATGTTTTTAATTTAGTGTCATTTAACTGCTGCAACACAAGTGACACGCGTTTCCTGTTTGGAAAGGATTCAATTATCTCTGTTTTCCCCGGTGTCAATGCGTGGATCATGGAGCAGCCAATTGGATCGCTCTAAAAAAGTACCAAGCCCTCGGCCATCTCTCTCTCTCTCTCTCTCCGTCTCCAGTCGCGCTAAAGCGAGCGCCCCTAAAGCTAATTGAAAACATTTTCAATTAATAAATGCTCCCAGATCTGCCGCCGCGGCCCTCATTGCTGTTTTTTTCTTCTTCTTTTCTCGCTGTCGCACATTCAGCCTCTCCGCCGAATTCGTGGGGCTCAAATCTCAGTTTTCATTTCACCGGCAGCTCTCCGCCCCCGCCGGAGGGTCCTGTGAGAAGACGGGCGGGAGGGAAAAAAACAACAACAAAGGGAAATGAAGGAATGAAGATGATCTATAACGTAATTGCTTCGGTTTGAAGTCTTCTCCTGCTGGTTGACTTGAGAATGGCGGTCCTAACTTTTGTGTTTTTGTCCCCTTTTTTTCTCTCCAGCTATATTAAGAAAATAGGAATGATTCATCTTCTGGGTAGAAGGGACTCGACTGTGTGGGAACACACACCTTGATTGGCATGACACAGCAGTTTGTGAGTGGACCTCTGAGTGAGGTCAATACATCGGTGCTATCACTCTCTCCAGGAAATACACGACACCATCGTTCTTGATTTACTGATGGATTTATTGGATTCACGCGCACTTCAGTCAACCACCTTCTCAATCCACCGTCGAACTGTATAAATACATTTAACAAAGGTTGGCGTTCACATTACATAAAAACAGAAATATGGGCGACGAAAACATGAAGATAAAACCTACATGATGTTCCTCACTGGCTGCACAACCAAGAGGGAATGGGTCCACTTAGAAATACTAATCTTGCCCTTACTTACACTTCTTACAAATACTGTTACCACATGTTTTTCTGAGATGGTCGCAATCAAATGCGTCCCAGCGCAACATAGGATGCAAAAATAGTTCCCATCAAATGCAAATAAAACCCCAAAAAACGATTCAACAAAACGAGTTGTACAAATAATAATATGCAACCAAACTTATTATAAATGACATAAATAATATTGATGGCAGTTAGCGGTGCAATCTGCCGACGACTACCAGTTTGAACTCGGTTTCAAAAAAGCAATAACCAAACACGCATTAAGTTCCAACACTTGTAAACACTAAGCCTCTGGGGTGTCTGTAAAGTTTGAAAGGAGACCATTTTAAAGCCGTAATGGCTATCGTAGTTATGAAGAAGGAACACAGACGGTTATACCTCCGTACGATCTGGAGTCCAGACCTCTGTGCGTTCAACAGATGGTGTAATAGCCGCCGTTGCGGAACTGATTGAGCAATTACAATCGGAAATCAGAGACACTTTGTTCACCAAGTACAATAAATGCACAGAAATGAGACTTGGCGAAGATTCCCTTGAGGAATGATACCCTCTACAAAACCTATTCCCAGAATTCATTATGTCACCCATCATCATCTCATGCAGTTTTAATTTGCAAACACGATCAAGTCCCTCCAGAGGCGGGCGGGGGAAGCCGGAGATCCGTGGGCGACGTCTTGGGAGACGGTGCCAGAGCTGCTCACCAAACAAGCGCCGACGCGTCTGGGATTTATCAAGTGGCTCCGTGTTTGCTTCGTGTCGGGCTTTTTCTTTTCCGTCGCTGCTGTGTTGCTTCTCCGCTGCGATTCTCCCCAAATCACCTGTCTGTCAGACGATGTGGGCAACGCTGCGTCGCTCCCCTTGTAGTTTCTGCCAGTGATGGTTCCCACGGATGCGGATCCTTTTCCCTCGACTCCGGTGCAGAAGCTGTGACTAAACTGCCAAAAACCTCCAAGTTTTATTGAAGTAAATTCACAGCGTTGGTACAGTTGGAATAAGAATGGCAGCGACGACCGCCTCCGGACGAGTGTCGACGTCGTGTTCCGCTGCCTCAGAACACGAGCCGGGCGGCGATTACATTTGACGTTATCACAAAATCGTTAAAAAGAAACCAATTCGTAATAAAGGAACTTCGGAGACATGGCCGTGTTCGTGAATACTGACTTACAAACGAATGACTTGGATTGGGTTGCACCATTTTCCGATCACAAAACAATGGGAAGTGTTGATAAAGATGTTACTGCGGCTTCATGGGCAGAAATAACAGTTTCATAATCACCTGTCAACGCTTTGCAGAGGCGCTTCACTGGTAAATGTACAAGTCTATCCCAGTGGTGGAAGAAGTACTCGGATCTTTCACTTCAAGGGGCCAGTGAGGAGGATCTACGGGTATAACGTACACAACTTTACTGTCATTGGTGTAAAATCACCTGAAACTAAGAAGTGATGTTTTCGTTAGCTTAGAACGAGCTCTTCATATTTACACAGGGAGCAGGTCCACTTCGCGGAGTCCACCATGTTCCTACGGTAGCCCAGAGTGGACAAACCAAACACCGGCTCAGGAGAGAGCCTTTAACATGTTTACATGACGTGAAGACCACCGCAGTTCACGCTTGGAAAAGGAGGGCCGTTGGATGCAATCTGCACCCTTACTGCTAAATGCCACTAAGCTCCACCCACTGGTCTCCTCAGTTAAAGCGACAGTAGCACGGCGTAGATATACTCTGTTACAAGTAAGTCACGCATTCAAAATGTTAAGGCAGTAAAAGAACGAAAGTATCAAGAATGGCTAGATTCAGAATAACATTATGTTATCCTAATATTACATTAGGATGTTTAGTATAAGACTTATTCTTGGCAGCTGGAGAAGGTGTGATTACTTTAATCTTTATGTACTGCTGATTATTAAGTGTCATCTTCACTTACTTTTATTTGATATTCTACATTTATAACATAACCGTATTTTTCTTTGAGATGTAGTGGAAACACAGTATGAAGCAGCAGAACATGGAAATACTCAAGTACCTGAAAACTGTACTTAGGTACAGTACATGAGCAAATGTACTTGATTAAATGTTCTTCCCACTCTTGGTGCACTCATGCAGACTCAGACAGATATTATACAACATTAATACAATTCAGACCGTTCAGAGTGAAAGGGAAATATCCAATAACACTCGCTAACGGATCTTAATGGGTACGGCTGTGTACCGCTGCCACAAGGACGGGAAGAATGATCGAGATCGATCACGCTCCATGATTGCTCGAGGCCTCGGGGTCTTCGAACATCCTGGCACATGATGTAATAACAGTTCATCTAGCCATGACAAATGTATTGCTCAACATGAATAGGACCCCATTACAACAAGAGGATTTCCATCTCTCTCACGCAACAAGAAACTCGGGTCGATTGTCTGTCGTGTCGACGGCAGCCGCCGAACCGCCGGACGTCTTCATGGCGTCACATTGTGTTGTCACTTCTAACGTGAACAGGTGCATGAAGTGTGTGCTTTAGGAGCCTCGGGTACGACCAGCTGCAGCAGTCCACTGGTGATCCTGTCAGTACCTTCATCGTGGGTCACTTCAGCTCTCCAATCAGGTGTTGACGCGTCTCCCTCCGGACTCACTCTCTCTCACAGCCAGTCACGGAGTCACTCCCATGCTGCCGGGCCTAGAACTTATCTCAAACAACACCTTGTGTTGCCCTCTGCTACTCACGCACACATCCTCTCATCTACAGGCAACATCGCTCTCCTTGTCTCCTTATGAGGTTGTTTTTGTTCATATTTCTATTATTCAGTATCTCGACAAGATTACAAAGCCTTCGACCCGGCATTCATCACACTCTTGGAAATAAAGTATTATCTAGAACAACACTGTTTTTTTCTGTACTAGAACTCTGTTTGGCTCAATTTAATTCAGTTTATTTTGTATAGCCCAATATTACGAATTTGCCTCAGAGGGCTTTACAAATCCGTACACATAGATATCCCTGACCTTTGACCTCACATCGGATCAGGAAAAAAAGGTAAGAGAGCAACAGAGGAGGATCCCTCTCCAGGATGGACAGAACAATAGATGTCATGTGACCAGATGAACAATATATTTCATGTGACCAGAAGGAAGCATTACAGAGTTACATAAACATTCAATGAGTATGACAGAGCGTATGAATAGTTGGTGGTAGGCATGGACCACGATCCAGACCTCTACAATCAATGAAACAGAAGGAGGTAGAGAGGACGGGCCGTGGCAGGAGGTCGGCCGGCTGGTTCCTGTGAGAACCTTTTATAAAGGTTCCACCTGAAACAGAGGGTTCTACCATGAATCCAACTGAAAGGGTTGTACCGAGAACCTTCTGCAAAGGAGTGAGCTGAGTGGTGGGCGTTCCTTTTATCAGCCGTGCTTTCATTACATTTTGAAAAAACCTTTCTGAAAATGTTTCTGTGTAGAGCCTTTTGGGAGGAACCCTTGAGGAACCGCTAGTTCTAAAGAAGGGACTGCCTGATCCTCGTTGAGCTATATTCACCTCAAATACATATTTAGAAGTCAATATTAACTGTAGAAAATACAGACGGCAGTAAAAGCAAATACACTGAGATGACCGTGGAAATGTAATACCAGCAGCTGGTAAAAAGGAAACGGGACGAGTCGTTCTGAGACCTGTTTGATGATGATGAAGTTTTTCTTGAGGAAAGCCGCCGTCTGACGAGGGAAAATAAATAAAGATGCCTTCTCTGACAAAATGATTGCTGGCATTCAAGGAAAACACATCATGCCTAAGTTATGAGTCGCTGGGAAATGTCAATGTGGAGAGTAATCTTTTTTGAAAATATTGACGAATAGATTGCAGGTAGCGTTGTATCTCTTTAGCTTTATCTGGTGTCTTCCACACAGCAGAGACAGACGGGCACACCACTGATGTACGAGCCTCTGGCCATGACATGTCAATTAAATACCTTAAAATATGTAATGGTACAACATTCCACTGCTGCAGAAATGTTAAGTTAAAATAGCAAATCTCCAAGTAATGTGCGGCGACCTTTCCTCTTTGTCTTGTAACGTAATGCATTTTTCTATTTGCCATATCTTCAAATATGTACCTTCATTGTCAAAGTTCATCATGAGTACAGGCTTGCTGGAAAGCTTTAAAAAGTGTTTTTTTCTTTGCAATTCTCAAGATGACTTCACACAACTAAACAAATCAATGAACTTGCTCCCGATGCACCCTTCATCTCTGAGTATGGAGATGGTTGGAATACCAGGGAGTGCAGCTACGCAATCCACATCTTTACTCTGTCTTTGTCATCTGAAAACTTTTCACAAATCAAAGTGAATTGTAACGCTTAAAGTTGTCCAGCGTCGGGTTACTTGTGCTCCACCTTTGCGTGTCACGCCTGGCAGGAAAAAGACAGGATGGCGAGGGTCAAAAAACACCAACATGGCGACAATAAAAAGTAAACTAGCGGTAGTAGTAGTTGTAGATTCTGAGTCCTGGCATACTTTTTGTCTCCATTTCAAACGCCAACCTGACGGTAAACAAAGCCTTTTAGCCAACTGTGTAAAAAAAAAAAACACAAACTTGGAACATTTCCGTCTTCCTGAAACCAATAATACAACAGATAAAGCCGGTTCAGCGCGGAAGATTTCCTCCTCAACACAACATGCTGCAGATAAGCTCCCATCCGGCTGTGTCGTATTTATGGACGCATCAAAGTCTTTATTTGGGGGCACTTGGGGTTAAAGGACGCTGTGCTGCCAGACGCTCTGCTTATCATCGCTCAGGTTCACACCTCAAAGACGAGCTCCGCGTCGCAATCTGCATTTAAAGATGCTTCTACCGCATCTCCGTCTCTCTCAAGCCACCTCTTTCTGTCTCGCTCTTCCTTATTCCTCCTTTCATGCCTTCTGTCTCCTTCAAACACACAAAACTAGAATTAGTTATCTTCTATGCCACCCAACCCACATACACTCTCACTTTAACTAGAAAAAGATTCCTTTTTTCTTTTTCTTCTTCTTCTCTCTTTTAGTTTCCAGGACTCGTTCCCTCTCTCTCTCTCCCTCCATCTGTTCTGCAGATGAAAGGAGGCTCTGGTCTCTCTCCACAGGGGGTTTAAACGTCCCTTTTTGATTTTGGTTCAAGGGAAGAAATGATTTCGAGGAAGTGTTGGGCTGTTATCTGGAGTGAAGAGGAAATATAACGGGAAAGGTGGCCGAGAGTTACGGACTTGTTTGGAACCCTGGGCGGTTATTGTCTAGTAGGAAACTACGTCCAGTCGGGTCGCTTCTTGTCTTTTACGAGAACAAACGGAGCTCAAATATTCCAGAGTGTTCCCATCTGCAGATGCATGCAGTGGTGTACAGTAACAAAGGAGAAATACTTGTACTTCAGTAATTTTTGGGGATATCTGTACTTTACTTTACTATTTATGTTGATGTTTACTTCACTACATGTATTACGATATATTTCCCCTGATATCTTCGTTACTCGCTACAAAATCAAATCTATATTTGGAAAAGAATTAATCATGAGACTAAAGTCGAGGACTGTGGTGGAATAGAGTCCAACAAGCAAGTGGTGCTAGCTTCAAAGATGCATTATTTTGATTCCCGGTGATGCCCAGGATGCTAACTTGGCTAGCGAGCGGCTACGTGACTAGATGACTGATTTCATGATGGAAGCACCTGCTACTCCCGCAACAAACGACGGTGGTGACGAAGACCAACCCCCGTGGCCAGATAGCGAGAAATGTTTTCTTCTGTTGGAGAGAAAGATTCTTCGTACCCGATGAAGCTTACACAAAGTTAATAATCAAGGTGTCTGTTAGGCTAACGCTCGCTAGCTATCGTAAATTACAATTAGTGTCGTAGACAGATCACTAGTGAGTTAGTGAGCTGAGGAAGTGTTGACATTTGTGAGATTGTTGATTTGAATCATCGTTGCTTTAATCATTGCAGCACTAGTTGGCTAACGTTAGCTAACTTAAAGTTAGCTCGCTACCACACCAGATAGCGCAGCATTGCGATTTGAACCGCGTCGTAGCACGCAGGCTGTGCAGAGAGCTGGAGTCATTTTCCAGTAATGTATCTTTAATTTTACTCCAGTATGGTTTTTGTGTACTTTATACATGTTTAACGGGTTTAATCCGTCCGACACTGATGGAGAAGAAGTCAGCCGGGTAGATGGCCGTGTTCCTCAGAGCCGGGGAAGGCGAGGTCTGTCTGTCATCTAATCCGTATGACGAGGGTGACCAGATTTGAGTTTGTGAAAAAAAGGACACTTCGTCTCGGGGGGGGGGGGGGAATTCTCGTGTATCTGGCAACACTGAGATCGGTCGACCAATGACTGATCTCTCTACAGTCAGAGCTCGCGCAAGAAGGTGGAACGTAAGGGAGATACCATTTCCAAAACTTGTAAGGGCGTAAAAACTAGTTTGTGAAAGACCCAGAGAAAAACAAATATCCGACGAAGTAAAATCCCGGACGTTTTGGGAATGCCTGCCGGACGCATTTTTTAGCTCTCAAAAAGAGGACGTGTCCGGGGAAAAGAGGACGTCTGGTCAGCCTACGTGTGACTGCATGAGAAGGGGGCGGATGAGCGTCATCACCATGAAGCAGTGATGCTTGGTTACTAACAAGTCAAAAGGAATCTGATTCAAAGCTAAGGATGGCGGATTGTTCATCTCGACACCCCCGACCACTTGTTCCAATAAAAGTCTTCCCACTTTGAAGAGGAAATAGTGTTGCTGTCAATAACAACGGTTGTATTTAACTCCCTGATTGAAACTCATGCTTGGTGTTATCCAGAATATGGGACTGCATCTATTTGCACTCCCTGCTCAAAGAGGTAATTACTAATTCCCGTGCTCCTTTTCTTCGGGTTATCTTTCATCTCTTGCCTGCCACTCAGTGAGTAAAACCTTGCGTTTGATTTCTTCTGCTCAACGTTGGTGGTTTTTATTCCCGTCAGCTTGAACTTAATTAAATCAGAAATGTTCTGTTTTCCCTCTGCGAGGCCACGTGGAGCCGAATCTCATCACTGGTAAACACTGTAGGTGTACTGCAGGTGTACTTCTTGTGTTAGCAAGGATTCGTGCTGTGTGAATATAAGCGTCGTTGTTGGGGGAGCGACACGTGGGGGGAAGTAAGCAAATTCGGAGGGGATGGGAACTCCGAGGTGTTCGGGATGAGAGCAAAGACTGGTTTGTATTATAATTTGGACTGAGACCTTCAGGATGCGTTCACAACAAAAGCGTTGCAAATTTTTCGCGTTAGTAGATCCGACGGAAAGTCAACATACAGACGCGAGTGGTTGCGCTAGAAGTGAATTATCACAGAGCGCCGCGTTTCACGCGAATTGCGCTGCTAGAAAATGTGGCTCTTTTGCCTCAAGTTGAAATAGTTAAACTTTGGCGAAGAATTGTCCCGATGCAGAGTTGCGAAAGCCAATCAGCGTTGAGCTGCTCCTCCGTTGGTGAATCTAACTGCTGCTCTAGTGGAGCTGAAGAGACATTCAGACTCGAGGTGAAGGTCACCGAGCTGTGTGAGCCTACGGGGGAGGTCATGTAGAAAAATATATATTTATATATACAGGACTGTCTCAGAAAATTAGAATATTGTGATAAAGTTCTTTATTTTCTGTAATGCAATTAAAAAAACAAAAATGTCATGCATTCTGGATTCATTACAAATCAACTGAAATATTGCAAGCCTTTTATTCTTTTAATATTGCTGATTATGGCTTACAAGAAAACTCTAAAATCCTATCTCATAAAATTTTATATTTCCTCAGACCAAGTAAAAAAAGATTTATAACAGCTGAGTGTTTGTCAAGGCTCAGGAAACCCTTGCAGGTGTTTCGAGTTAATTAGACAATTCAAGTGATTTGTTTAATACCCTACTAGTATACTTTTTCATGATATTCTAATATTTAGAGATAGGATATTTGAGTTTTCTTAAGCTGTAAGCCATAATCAGCAATAAATCAGAATAAAAGGCTTGCAATATTTCAGTTGATTTGTAATGAATCCAGAATGCATGACATTTTTGTTTTTTTAATTGCATTACAGAAAATAAATAACTTCATCACAATATTCTAATTTTCTGAGACAGTCCTGTATATTAATGTTATGAACCCAAACACGAGGGCCTTACATATTCAGACGTTTGTGGGACGTCCTCAACAAGTATGAAGCAGAACTAGTGGTTAGTTCTTCATGGCGGATGAAGGACATGATAACTGTTTCCACGGAGTAAAGACAAAGAGATAAGCCCCGCCCCCTCCAAGGCGCAAGTGAAGCGAATGAAACGAAAAGCCACAAACAGTCAAGCGAGTAAACTCTCGCTGGTAAAGCTTTTGGCGTGAACGCCGCGTTAGGCCCTGCTGCAGTCAAATGACAGATTTTCTAAAGGGACCACACAAAATAATCTTACCCTTGAACTTGATTCATTTCATTCCTAAAACCTTAATCAAGTGTGTATATACTACATTCAAATGTATCACAACTGCAAATGCAACCTTTCTACAAGAATTACTCAGCGATGCAACGCAAACCCATGATACACACATGAAACCATCGGCAACGCACACAGACCCACTGAGGACCGTGAGCTTCATTGGGCTTTTAGTCTGCTTTGCATTAGAAACTGTCTTCTCTCTGAATCTCGGCATTTGGCAAAATTCTTGCAATATGAGGCAACATTCTTTTAATGAAAGCAAACCAACAGCAGTTGTTGGTTCCGTCACATAGGTAGTCTTCGGTAAACAGAATATCTTTTTTTTATTACTAGCCCCTTGTTTCCTTTGGCTCTCACACTAGATACAACTCAACCGACACATGAATATCTGAACGCTGCAGAGATTTGTTGATTCTCAGTGGCATTCGCGCCCTCTAGCAACCCTGCAATTTCCTATATATATTTATATATCATACATATATATTTATATATATTTATATATCATACATTTATATGTATATTTATATATCATACATATATATTAGGGCTGTGAAACCATTACAAATTGTAATCAAATTAATCACAGGTTTCTGTGGATTAATCATGATTAATCACATAATACCGATATTCACGGTATATTTTTGTGAGAACATAAAGATTTATGACAAAGGACGGATATATACATTTATACACAGGGATGCACATAACTTGCATCGGAGCTCTGCGGCGCGCGAGACGGAGATCGGAGTAGTGTTAACGCGACACGTAGAGACAAAATGACATGCTGCTGACCAACAACAGACGTATTGGAAGCTCATTCTGCGCATGCGTTAAATGCGCTAAAAAAATTGAACTAATTAATCCTGTAATTTAAAAATAACGCGGTATTTTTCACAGCACTAATATATATTTATTTATATATATATCGTACATATATTATATATATATATATTTATGTATATATATATATATATCATACATGTGTATGATATATAAATATATATATGATATATCATCATGTTTTAAACGTCTGAAGAGGCCCGGGAGAGATTATTAGGAGCAGCATGAGTACAATCTTTACGACGATATGATCAGATCACCTATAAAAATACTTTGATAAAATAAAGAAACCGTTCAGAGTTAATAGGAAGACTTTGCTGGATAATTGAAATGTTCCGTGCCATCGTATATACACATTTACCACAACACCTACAGCTGAGTGATTGCTATCTTTATCCATCAATCATAAAGCTCACTGCAGGTTTGTGATTTTCAGCGTTTTCCTTTTTCTTTGATTTCTCCCATTTCACATCTTTACTATTTTCCTCATTCGCATTACTTTTGCATCTGCGTGTTATTAAAGTGCTACAGATTTAAATCGAAATTGGTTCCAGGTTTAAACTACAGGTTTTGGGGGAGGGAGTGGCACTGATGCGACGGTAAACAATAGCAAATTGAGTTTTTAAAATAAGACACCGGGATGCATGTTGGGAAAACGGCAAAGGGAGGAAACAACGCGTATAGGAATAGCCGTCTAACCATCTGCAAGAGAAAAATGTTTAGGAATCAGTTTTGCTTGGACACGTTTGAATTGTTGTTTCATGTCAGCTAGCATTGGCAATGTGTCATGCTGTCTGGAGACGGAGGCAATACAAGCTGATACCCGAGAAGACATCAATAGCAGAAACGGTTGATCAGTCATACGAGTTAAATACTCGCTCCGTCAGCACTTACTGTATTTACGTTTCCATATCGCATTTAGCACATTCAGTTTATTTTATATAGCCTGATATCACAAATTAAAGATCATCCTCAGAGGGCTTAACAATCTGTACACATACATCCCTGACCTTTGACCTCATATCGGACCAGAAACGACTTCCAAGAAATAGAGAAAAAAAACTTTCACAGGGAAAAAAGATGTAATGTGACCAGGTGAACAATAGATGTCATGTGACCAGATGAACAATAGATGTCATGTGACCAGATGAACAATAGATGTCATGTGACCAGGTGAACAATAGATGTCATGTGACCAGATGAACAATAGATGTCATGTAACCAGATGAACAATAGATGTCATGTGACCAGATGAACAATAGATGTCATGTGACCAGATGAACAATATATGTCATGTGACCAGATGAACAATAGATGTCATGTGACCAGATGAACAATAGATGTCATGTAACCAGATGAACAATAGATGTCATGTGACCAGATGAACAATAGATGTCATGTGACCAGATGAACAACAGATGTCATGTGACCAGATGAACAATAGATGTCATGTGACCAGATGAACAATAGACGTCATGTGACCAGATGAACAATAGATGTCATGTGACCAGATGAACAACAGATGTCATGTGACCAGATGAACAACAGATGTCATGTGACCAGAGGAACAATAGATGTCATGTGACCAGATGAACAATAGATGTCATGTGACCAGATGAACAATAGATGTCATGTGACCAGATGAACAATTCAATTCAATTCAATTCAGTTTATTTGTATAGCCCAATTTCACAAATTACAAATTTGTCTCGGAGTGCTTTACAATCTGTACACATAGACATCCCTGCCCCAAAACCTCACATCGGACCAGGAAAAACTCCCAAATAACCCTTCAGGGGGAAAAAAAGGGAAGAAACCTGGAGGAGAGCAACAGAGGAGGATCCCTCTCCAGGATGGACAGATGCAATAGATGTAATGTGTACAGAAGGACAGATTTAGAGTTAAAATACATTCAATGAATATGACAGAGTGTATGAATAGTTCATAGTAGGCATATTCCACGATGGAGACCTCCACGATCCATCAGGCAGATGGCGGTGGGGAGGAGGAGTGGGCGGAGTCTCAACAGTGGGCGGAGTCTCAACAGGACAGTGGCGTAGTCATGAGCAGGAATTCCACGACCCAGACGATCCATCAGGCAGATAGGATCTATGCCGTCTCATAGGGTCCGATGACCCCATGAGGCGTGAAGTTAAAAGGACTCGGGAGAAAGCAGAGTTAGTAACATGTGATTGAGATGAAAATTCATCCTTAAGGAGAGAAAAAAGAGGAGATAGGTACTCAGTGCATCCTAAAACGTCCCCCGGCAGCTATAAGCCTATAGCAGCATTTCAAGGGGCTGGACCAGGGCAAACCTGATTCAGCCCTAACTATAAGCTCTGTCAAAGAGGAAGGTCTTAAGTCTACTCTTAAACGAGGTGACTGTGTCTGCCTCCCGGACTGAAATTGGAAGCTGGTTCCATAAAAGAGGAGCTTGATAACTAAAGGCTCTGGCTCCCATTCTACTTTTTAAGACTCTAGGAACTACAAGTAGTCCCGCATTTAGTGAGCGTAGCAATAGATGTCATGTGACCAGGTGAACAATAGATGTCATGTGACCAGATGAACAATAGATGTCATGTGACCAGATGAACAATAGATGTCATGTGACCAGATGAACAATAGATGTCACGTGACCAGATGAACAATAGATGTCATGTGACCAGATGAACAATAGATGTCATGTGACCAGATGAACAACAGATGTCATGTGACCAGATGAACAACAGATGTCATGTGACCAGATGAACAATAGACGTCATGTGACCAGATGAACAATAGATGTCATGTGACCAGATGAACAATAGATGTCATGTGACCAGATGAACAATAGATGTCATGTAACCAGATGAACAATAGATGTCATGTGACCAGATGAACAATAGATGTCATGTAACCAGGTGAACAATAGATGTCATGAGACCACATGAACAATAGATGTCATGTGACCAGATGAACAATTGATGTCATGTGACCAGATGAACAATTGATGTCATGTAACCAGATGAACAATAGATGTCATGTGACCAGGTGAACAATAGATGTCATGTGACCAGATGAACAATAGATGTCATGTGACCAGGTGAACAATAGATGTCATGTGACCAGGTGAACAATAGATGTCATGTGACCAGATGAACAATAGATGTCATGTAACCAGGTGAACAATAGATGTCATGAGACCACATGAACAATAGATGTCATGTGACCAGATGAACAATTGATGTCATGTGACCAGATGAACAATTGATGTCATGTGACCAGATGAACAATAGATGTCATGTGACCAGATTAACAGTTACAGAGAGAATGAATGACAGAGAAATGTATGAATAATCATCAGGAGACATTCATCAACTGTTTTTCGCCGAAGGCATAAAAGCAATTTGCGTAATTGCGTTGTCTCCATCCGATGTTCCCGTTTACATGGAGCTCGTTTATTTCAATGCTTCAAAACGCCCATAAACACACAAAGATGGAAACATGGCTGATGACTTATCTCTTCATTTTCTCCTCAAAACTTGTGGTTAGAGCTAACACCGAGTTAAATACACCAACCCAAGACTCCCGTGATTTTAGGGACGCGCCATCGGAAACTCTCCGGCGCACCACTTAGCTCCTCCAAGGTTTTGATCCATTGAAACCCTCATAATAAGTAAAATTTGTAAATTCTTTGCTGTGCAGCGTCTCCTTTGTGGCCCTGGGCCTCTAAAAACTCTTTGGAATCATCGAGGAGCATTCTCCATTTCTAAAAAGCCTTCGTCCCTTTGTGTGCCCACGTCTTCGCTCCGTCAGTAACATCCAGGAAGCTACGGTCGCCTCATCTCTCCCGTCCCTCGCTGGTACCACCGCCACACCTTTTCTATCGTCTTTTCTCGATTGTGTTCATCTTGTTTCCGTGGCGACTCTGACTCATCTGCGGCTTTGATATTTGAAAAGCCGTTTTACCCCGAATGCATCTCCACTTGACGAACACCAGAGGGGGCGCTCACCGCTCCGGCGTTGTGTTTTTATCGCAGTTTCTGAAATGATTTCAATACGGCTTCCACTTCAGGTTTAATCCCTCGCAATTGTTATCTTGAGACATTGTTGTGCGTTGTGTGTCTGCAACTCCTGTGCTAAAAACGATCCGCCATTATTTTTGGAAATATTTTCTGGATGGCTCGGCTCCCGCCACTCGTACAGCTGATGCCGGTCCTTGTGGAGGGCACTTTGATCCACGTTGATCCACGTCCATAGAATACTGATGTGTTCTTCAAGGCCGTGTTTTATCCACGCCGGATGCCTCTTCCCACATCCACACGTCTGTCCGAGCTCGTACGATTCCCTTCCTTATGTCTCTGACGTCCGTCACTCCTCACATCCAGGTGCGTTCACACCAAAAGCGAAGCGATTTTTCCCGTCGCCCAAAACGCGTGAGTTTACTCGCTCGACCGTTCACCGTGTTCTCGGCATGAGCGTCGAGACGCTCTGCGAGGGGCGGGGCTTATCTCCGTGTCTCGTCTCCGTAAAGACCGTTATCATCTCCTTCATCCACCAGAATAACTAACCAATAGTTCTGCTTTATATTTGTTGTGGACGTCCCACACACTAACGCCCTCGTGTTTGGGTTCATGACATCACCCGTAGGCTCACTCAGCTCGGTCACTTTCACCGATGAAGTTACTGTTACGTCTGAAAGACTTCCGCTTCCAGCTACGAGAGCGGAACTCAAGAGCTGATTGGCCCGAGTTGCGAGATGACCGCCTCAAAGTTGAAATATTTCAACTCGGGGCGAAAATTGCGCCGCTGTAAACGCGTCGCCCCAAACGCGCCGCCCGGAAAAATATTGCATCTAACGCAGCCACACGAGTCTGTACGTTGACTTTTCATGGGATTCGGTCGCGCGAAAAAATAGTTTAGCTTTTGGTGTACACCTAACTTTTTAAGTTTATCGTACCTTTAAGGATCCCTGACTTCTGACCAGGTTCTATTTCTTGGCTCCTCCTTGAGGCCTTCAGACATCGAGGCTTCATTATTTGTGCCTCTTTATATATTGTTGAACCATTATTTTTGTTTGTCATGAATACTTTTACATTAAATATTATTTTGTATCTGCAAAGATTTGCCTTTTTTTGGAAGGAAATAAGGCGATTATTCAGAGTTTTTGCATTGTGAATAAACAACTAAATAACCCATTACGTTGGGCAGAACAGGGTCGAGTTGGGATGTCCAAATAGTCCCTGCAATCGAATGACTCAATTGAGTTTATTCTATATAGCCCAATATCACAAATTACAAATTAGCCCCATCAGGTTTTACAATCTGTACACATACTCCCAGTCAGAAGCCGTTATGATCGCCCTCTGCAGTCCTAGCATTGCTGCCCAGGCGTGACTTCATTCTGGACCGTCCCCTGATGCTCACATGACTCCAGTGCTGCAGTCCTACCCAACTGGGACAGCTTTCCCGGATCAGATCCTCCCTCTCCTCCGCCGGCTGAGAAAAGGTCATCCGTGCCGCTATCTCCTCCAGACGACAGAAACACACTTTAATCTGGTACCGGCGGGCGAAGCGTCCAAAGACTGCAGCCGGCACGAGAGAGAAGCGACCGCATCCCACCCCCCCGCCTGCCCTCCACGCTGTGAGATGTTACGTTGCGCATCATTGGGCTGACACTTTTATCCAAAGCATTCAGACACAGCTAGAGGGAACAACTCCGGGTTAAGTGTCTTGCTCAAGGACACATCGACTAGGACGGGGATTGAACCGCCAACCCCCTGATTGGAAGACAGACCTGCTAACTACTGACACAGTGACCCACAAAATGGATTTTACTGCTACTGTTTCTAATCCTTCTTTATTGATTTAATGGCATGAAAATGTTCTCATGGTGCCAAAGCACAATTATTATGATGAAATACAATGAATAAAGAAACAACATAATGATATTATTAAAAAGGAGAGAGAAAACCGTAATACAATCAATTTTAAACGGTGTAATTAAATAGATGATGACATGTTTTCTTGTGACAAGAAGTGACATATTTAGGAACCAACATGTTCTTGTCTCTTTTTCTCCAGCATTTTCTGAAATCAGGGCAATTATTTGTAATATTTTTATTTTAGCCTGTTTTTCTTTCTTAATAACATGAATCACATTTACTGCAAAAGCCCTTTGTGACTTTTTGAAAAGGTGCCATATTAATAAAGTGATAACATTACAAGAATAGTTCAAAGCTCTTAACACCAATTCGCAAAAATAATTATTATATTATATATAAAATGTGTCACAGAAACCGAATGAAGAAAAGCAGCAGCAAGAGCTCGACTGTGTTAATGACGGTCTCCACCGGGGGGGAAGAGGACAAAGAAAAGTGTAATGGATGTGTGTTGGTGGCTTCTCTACGTCTCTACGTGAAGCACACATTACTACCAGAGGGTCGTGTGAGGATTCTGATTGTTTTTAATATTGCTAAGCAACGTCCTGAAAGCCTCGAGATACAGTAAATGTCATCGCAGGTAAACATCACCAACCTCTTTGTGTCCGTGAAGACGTGGCTCGATATTAGCATCAGTCTTGTTTTTGAAGATTTGCTTTGGCTTTCAAAATGTATGACAACACTTCTTACATTCGGACAAACTAATTCAATCCTCCTGGCATGGTAGCCCCTCCCATCAGTGAATGAATGAGTGTGAGTGATGGAGTACTGTTGAGGCACGATAAACTATACAAGTGCAGTCCATTTAACACGTAGTTTGACATCTTATTATGTACCGTCTAATTTAAATAATAAATGCATTCATGAAAATAAGAATTACATTTTTGAGGCTGCAATACCCTTCTGTTCCACCAGGGGCTGATAACCATTGTCAGCACATGACCATATGAATGGGATTGAAACCGTTACCGACACTGTTATGAACTGTAATGGTGCCATCACAGTACAATAATCCATTATGAGTTCACTGCTACCCTGAGGGGCGGAGCCAAACCCTTTGTGCGTGCTCGCTTTGCATTTGCATCCATAACGGAAGCTCGGTCAGACTAGTGGTGGTGAAGGGCGCTGCATGCATGGCTAAAAGTAAAACTGGACTTTAACCTACGAGACCTTTGTTCGTGTCCTGTGTGAAACCAAAAGTGTGAAACCAAAAGTCAACGTTGACTTATTTTAGGTTACGTGAAGCAAGGTAACCTTTACGATGTTGCTAACGTAATGTAGCCTACATAGTTTACGAAACGTTAAAGACGTGAAGTCGACGTAACTAAACTTATTTTAATCAAACACAGGACTTTCACCCAGGTCAGAGTTGTCTTGTTCTTCAGTTATCTGACATTGTCTATTTCACCACGTTAAGTAGTTCTCATACGTTTACGTAATGTTACCACGTTGCTTTCGTACTGTAGTCTATTTAACTACGTAACACGTACTTCATTTTATACCCAAGCCAGGATCTGTTGCACAACCAAATACGTGCCTTTGCTGCCTTAACATAATAACGTTGTTTCCTGTAAATACGGAAGTTTATTTTGATACTTGATAATAAGGTAATAAAGGAAATCGCCAAGAGACCTTGACTAATGTGAGAGACAAGCCAACGTACAAATTCAATTAGGTTTTGGCAGGAAATGAGGAAAGATATTTGAACTCTGCTTCTGAACAACAGGAGCTTCCCTCCACAAATGAAAAGTGTTAATTAGTGTCCATGGCCTGATAGAGTGGTTCTCTAGTTCTGACGCCCTCTGAAATGGTCTAATTTACATTTCTTTGCTTATCGTTGGGCTCGCCACTTTGTTCCGCCGACCCTGAGTTACCTCAGGACATGACTCATCTCGGGCCAACTGTGGAATCTGTTATCCACGACACAAGAAACTGTGGTTTCATTTCTTATTTTATGATTACTTCCTGAGCTTTCATGAACAAAGTACAAGATAAAGTGGTGAGACGAAAGGGATCTCCGAACTGCGTATGTAATAAATGAGGGGGTGGATGTGCCCGAAACTCTCATTCCCTTATTCTCCTGTGTAATAGATTTAAAGAAATTCAACAGTACTTTACAGAGAACTCTTTAAATCTTCAATGAAACTGAGCCCAGCAGATCTGGGTGTGTGTTTTGGGACTGTGTAAAATCGTTAAGTCGTGGTCATGTATAGATAATAGTTGAGTACAAGCTAGAGACCGAGGACGTTCACGGGACTCGCTGACTAGATGTGGGGTTTCTGAATCAGTTCCATGAAGTTTTCGCCGTCCAATCACAGAAAAAAATGCAATTCTTGCAGAACTTTCCAAATGTCCAAAGTCCTAATGGTCCAAATCATTCTTAAGAGTCCTTCTCATGGGACAACTCAAGGGTGAATTCACGAAGAACGGATTGCGGCCGCTGATGGCCCCATGAAAAGCATTATGTCGAACCACATCTGCCCCATAGCTTTCCCAGAATGCATCTTGTTAATGATATGACGGTCTGAGTGCAGCTTTTTGTTTGCGTCCGATTGCATTCGTCCATGTGGCAACGAGTAAACGTGGATGTTGTGATCGGGGAGAGTCGGGAATGTCACTTCCATCCAAACCTCCCCAAGGCGGTGAAACGAGCGGACAGAGAAACATGTCCGCCCTCGGGTTGGCAGAGGGAAAACAAATCATGTATTTCTCTCTTTGTATAACGACCTTGTTTTTCCTTTCTTGCGTTCTGCAAATGTCGTCGCATCCTGTCACGGCATCCCAAAACTAATCTCTTTGGGGCGGATTGATTTGAATGGTCTGGAAACAAAAGCGCGTCGGGATCAGTGTGTGAAGAATGTTTGTTTCTCCTGATTTATCTCCAACTGCAGAGCAGTCCAGTGTCTGTAGAACCACGACTTAAAGGACCACAGACTGTATATGAGAAGTGGTCGTAGTCAGGCACGTGCACAGATAGAGCCCTAGTGGTGCTCAAGCTCCTCCCCTTTGCCCTGGATGAGTAAAGTGCCCTTTTTGCTGGAGCCCCATCTTTCATTCATCAGCATTTAAGAATACAAGTTTCTCTCTCTGTCATCAAGTCCCCTCAAATGTGTTTTAATATCCGACGGAGCATTTATTTGAGTTATTGTGAGAATTTCGCCCCGACATGCTCCGCGACGCTCACGAGCCCCCACCCCCCCCTCCTCCCCCCCCCTCCTCCCCCTCCACTTCCTCCTCCGCGCAGTGTTCCTCGCGCCACCAAACGGGTGCACCTCCTTCTCCTCTGACCCGCAGCACCAGACACAGGTCATGACGGTGTTTTGTGATAAATCAACCACAACATTAGCGCTGCTGAAAACATGACGTCACAACTGGTCCGACGTTTCCTAAACAAATAAACAAACACAAACTCACGAAATCCGTGATTTCAAAGCTTTGCAGCTGTTTACTGACGTTAGTTATGTTTAGAGAATATAGAGAGAGAGAAGAGAGAGAGGAGAGAAAAGAGAGGAGAGAGAGAAATCTTATTCCGTTCTATTTAACGGGCTTGTCTAGGATTTTCGTGGCCAGACTGAAACAAATCATACGGCCTCTCTTGTTCAGAGGTCCGGGTCAAATGTGGAGGCGGGCCGTATCCGGCCCGCGGGCCTTAGTTTGAGGACCACTGCTCTTGGCTGTTGATGTCTATCAATATCGCTCATTTTGAAAATGACGTCAGAGGGCAATACGGATCCGTATCAGACCAGCGAGGAGGGCAATACGTGGCTGGCATGACGGCCCATTAGCCAATCAGAACGCTTGTAATGTTGTTGCTATATAATAATTCATCTTTATTCATAAAGAACATGTAAGCTAGCGGTCTGATGCTGCCAGAGGAAACGCAGGTGGAGGACAGCATCATCAGTGTATTGATGCTAATGCTTAAACTTTTTTTTGGCATTGGGTGCCCTTTTTTTTGGGTTTGAGCACCTGCCCCCCAAAATGTCTGTGCACGTGCCTGGTCGTAGTCATGGTGACGTTACCCGTTGGTTCCTGGTTTATGAAGCCTCCAGTTCAGCATCACGGCGTCGCCATCTTGGATTATGGCCGTCACCATGTTGCTGTTCTTTGGAACTGATGAACATAAATTACCAGATTTGGACTTCTATACAACCAGAGGAGTCGCCCCCTGGTGGTCAGTAGAGAGAATGCAGCTTTAACACATGAAGCATTGACTTCTATAAAACCAGAGGAGTCGACCCCTGGTGATCAGGAGAGAAAATGCAGCTTTAAGACATGAAGCATAGACTTCTATACAACCAGAGGAGCCCCCTGGTGGTCAGTAGAGAGAATGCAGCTTTAACACATGAAGCATAGACTTCTATACAACCAGAGGAGCCCCCTTGTGGTCAGTAGAGAGAATACAGCTTTAACACACAAAACATAGACTTCTATACAACCAGAGGAGTCGCCCCCTGGTGGTCAGTAGAGAGAATGCAGCTTCTGCCTGCAGAACCGGAGGTTGGCCCCTGGGGAGGTCCCGTTCTAGAAACCGTCTGCTCCCCCACACACACAGCTCTAATCAGCCGAACAGAACCCACCTGTGTGGGCAGGCAGCCATTACCCCTTTGACAGAGCTCAAATGAAAAGCCTGATGCCGACGTGCTCTTGAATTAATGAGTTGATTAAAGTTGACCGAGACACTTTACATGTGACCTGAGGCGTGCTTTATGTTTATTAAGAGATATCGGAATATCAGATTCACCTTGCGTGTGGGTCTCGTTCTGAAATGATGAGGAACGTTATCTGGTGGTTAATTGAAATGCAGTTTTGGATTGCCTGCTAATTAACTGCTGGAACTGTCATTCCTCTCAACTCGTATAACACCACTTTGACTGTTAGACTTTATTCTGATAACAAAACAGTTGATTGGAATTTTTTTTTTAAACACACAAACATGCAGAAGTGAGTAAATATTGAAAAACACCGTTGTATCGTCAATGAGCTCATTAACATGCTCACCAATAATGTTTTTCTAAACAGACACCAATCAAGTCAACACTGTTAAATGATGTTCATGATTAAAGAGACGTGATCCCGTTACAATAAGTCTGTAGTAAGAATAGCGACGGTATCAACATCACAGTGAGCGCGGCGTCGTTAAAACACATCGTTTCCCGCTGGCTTCTTCTTGTCGGGTCTCGGTGAACACTTTGTTTCGACTCACCGATCGTGACGAGAAAAGAGAGACCTTGTTCTGGCGTCGGCTTCTGAACACATTCGGACCTTTACGTGATCGCTGAGGGCGAACGGAAGTCTTTTCAGGGCCTCGATGAGCAGATGTGTGGCTCTCCGATGTCGTTTTTTCAGGCCCGTATTATACAACCAGAGGAGTCTCCCCCTGGTGGTCAGTAGAGAGAACGCAGCTGAGACGTTGCCTTGGTTCGTCCGGAGACCCTCGAAAGCGGCTCCAGAGTCTTGTGAAGGGGCTTAAGAAATGCAGGCTTTCTGGAGGAGAAGCGGCGCCGTCTGGGAGGAGAGGGTTTCTACTGCGGCCAGCGGCCGGTCAATCAACTCATGCCATGCCGGGAAAGATCGTGCTCACCAGTCAAAGAGTGAGTGAGCAAGTTTCATGAACTTAATGCTCTCAATCTCTCGTTTCAAGTCTTCTTCAATGCAGCGTGACGTTCATTTACTCCATGACGGTCCATTTGGAGTCAGAAGATGAAGCCAGGGGTCTCCAACCACAGGGTCACAACGATGATCAGAGCGTGTTCCCCGGCTGCTCGCTGGTCCACGAGACTCTTCCATGTGCAGAAGATCCGACGCTTTTGCTCATCGCACATCGGCGTGATGCGTTCGTGGCCTCGTTAAAAAAAAAAACACGTCTGTGATTCGGTTAATAAACCGGCGAACGCGAATAGAACACGATCCTAACAATCCGTGCTCCGCGCCGGAAACAATATAAATTGCAGATGGTTTTTTTGGGGTCTTTTTACCCAACGGCAGAGAAGCATACAATGCGAGTGTGTGTGGGGGGGGGGGGGATCTCGGGGTCTGCGGCGTCGTAACAGGTTCAATGCCGCGGGAAAAACTGCGATGTTGTCGGTTTTATTTTAGCTCCGCTCGCACAATAAAAGGCCAATTACTGTCAGCGGAGCAAACAAACAAAGGAGGAATCCGCATGAGAAACAGCTCAAACCCACGAGAGCTCTTTAGACCCCGCCTGCCTCCGAGGGGGGGGGGGGGGGTAGTGCCTGTTCTCGTTTCACCTCGCTGCATCGGGTCCATCCCGAACGGTCTTCCATAAGATACAATAAGATGTATTTATATAAGTGTGTGTTTTAAACGTTGTATCTTCCTTCACATGTACGGCGTGTTCTCTGGTCAACGGAGAACATCTAGAGCGGAGAAATGATCTCCAGCCATCATTTAACTCAGTCAATAAGAGCAAAAGAAAGATGTATATTTAAAATAAGATGCCAGTTGGCAGCTAATCCGCGGCGCCATGGGAGCCCTCCGGGGCTGTTGGCGCCTTGCCCAAGGACACCTGGGCGGTGCCCAGGAGGGGAATTTGCACCACGAGTCCACAACAACTTCCTATGTGATTCCATTTGATTTCATTTTTATTTGTATCTCTTTAACCTTCGCTGGCTGATCTCCAAAGGTTCACCTTCAAAACATGGAAGCAAACCATCATTCCGCATGACTTGTGGGCGTTGTAGTTTTTACTGCAGGACTGTGGAGGGAAGAACCTCTGGATCTCTGCTGCTGGAGGACGAGCAAGAATACAGCAACGAAGACCGCTATGACTGTACTACACACACTACACACACTACACACACTGCACACACTACACACACACACTACACACACTGCACACACTACACACACTACACACACTGCACACACTGCACACACTACACACACTGCACACACTACACACACTGCACACACTACACACACTGCACACACTACACACTGCACACACTACACACACTGCACACACTACACACACTGCACACACTACACACACTGCACACACTACACACACTACACACACTGCACACACTACACACACTGCACACACTACACACACTGCACACACTACACACACTGCACACACTACACACACTGCACACACAACACACACTACACACTGCACACACTACACACACTGCAAACACTGTACACACTGCACACACAACACACACTGCACACACTGCAAACACTGTACACACTACACACACTGCACACACTACACACACTACACACATTCCATGTGAGCCGATCACTCGTGTCCGTGTCGCAGTGGAAGAAGAGACGTCCGGGCGAGTCATTCAAATTCACGGATGGGTTTTCTTCCCGTGAAGTCCACTCCCGGCTCCTTCAGCCCACTCCCGGGTCCTGTAGCCCACTTCCTGGGTCCTGTAGCCCACTTCCGGGTCCTTCAGCCCACTCCCGGGTCCTGTAGCCCACTTCCGGGTCCTGTAGCCCACTTCCTGGGTCCTGTAGCCCACTTCCGGGTCCTTCAGCCCACTCCCGGGTCCTGTAGCCCACTTCCTGGGTCCTGTAGCCCACTTCCGGGTCCTTCAGCCCACTCCCGGGTCCTGTAGCCCACTCCCGGGTCCTGTAGCCCACTCCCGGGTCCTTCAGCCCACTCCCGGGTCCTGTAGCCACGCAGCACAGCCCTCAGGCCTCAATGGGGGGGGGGGTCTTCCATGCAGCGTCTTCCCTCGGGGCGTGTTCACAGGTCGTGGGGATCAACTGGTGGGTTCTCCTTCATTGGGCCCCCTTGCTTCTGTACTTGCTCTATTCTTCTAAAGTTGTTTCTTGTTTGTTTATAGGACCGTAAGTTGAGTCTTCTCTGATTCATGGACTGCCTTCACGTTGTTTATGCGTCATAATCTTTTACTGCCACAGAGTGATTTACAGTCGCCACCCTGTTGCTTGCAATTGTTCATTTTTTAAGATGCATACACTTCGCGCTAACGGTTTCTCTGGTGTTGTTAAGCTTCTGTTGATCAACACTTCCTGTCGATGTTCCACGCGAGGCGGCCTCGAGGGACCGGAGGAGACGGTGTTCTCCCTGAACCGCCAGACGTGGTTCAATGTGAAACAGACGGAGGAAGTGTGGAGTTAGCATTAAAACGGCAGCCGCGGCAAATTAGCACGTTAAAAAGGAACGAATCAGGACACCGTCTAATGAAGATGGCGTTATTACCCATTTCCGGATACCCAAACGGACTTCTCTTAAAGTTTAAAGCCACGGCGTCCGTGATTTGGATTGGTCGCAGATTGCAACCAACGTGTGTGGATAATCATGTCATTACGAAGCTAACCGCCTTTGCTGAGAAGACACAAAGATGGTGGTTTTAGAAGATGTGAATCACCGCAACCAGAAAGCATCCTGGAGCGCGCAACCGTAACCGGCAACCCCGAAATAATACAACCCGACGCAGGATGAGCCGCAACCTTCCGAAGGTTTATAGCCTACGATGGTTTAGGGTCTGCAGGTATTTGCATATATATGTTAATATGTGTGCAGGTTTTTGCATGTCTAACCGTATTTATATATATTCTTTTTATTGTTTTACCCATGTGTACGCACAGTGTGTACATCTTTTCCTCTGCGTGTGCATATCTCGAAAACCAATAAAAGATTTGATCACCAAGAAAAAGAAGGTGTATACGACATCCAGACGGTAACGACGCTCTAAACCGAAATTAAAACATGAATTGCACGGTGTAACGTCGAAACCATGACAACCGAGCGGTGCATAACGTATTCAGGCGAGTAAGAACAAATTCTCATTAACTGAAGACGACCAGCAGAAACGCCTTTTTTGCATGTTGTGTGAATTGATGTATTTAAAATATTTATATATATATATATATAAATACATCAATTATATATATATATACACTACCGTTCAAAAGTTTGGGGTCATCCAGACAATTTCGTGTCTTCCATGAAAACTCACTTTTATTTATCAGATGAATTGAAAATTGAATAGAAAATATAGTCAAGACATTGACAAGGTTAGAAATAATGATTAATATTTGAAGTATTAATTTTGTTCTTCAAACTTCAAGCTCAAAGGAAGGCCAGTTGTATAGCTTATATCACCAGCATAACTGTTTTCAGCTGTGCTAACATAATTGCACAAGGGTTTTCTAATCAGATATTAGTCTTCTAAGGCGATTAGCAAACACAATGTACCATTAGAACACTGGAGTGATAGTTGATGGAAATGGGCCTCTATACACCTCTGGAGATATTTCATTAGAAACCAGACGTTTCCACCTAGAATAGTCATTTACCACATTAGAGGGTATTTTTGATTAATGTTATCTTTATTGAAAAAACAGTGCTTTTCTTTGAAAAATAAAGACATTTCTAAGTGACCCCAAACTTTTGAACGGTAGTGTCTATATAGTTGCGACAAAAAACGCTTGGTCCTCCTGCTCATTCCCAACGAGGCTGCCAGAGAGGACGTTTCTCTTTTCAGACCGCGATACACCGTAAAGGTAAAGGTGGTGGAGTTGGAAATACAAGTTTGGATGTGGAGCTGAAGTAAAGTAAAAGCTCGGTTACTTTCTGAGAAGTTGTCGGTGTTGCTTCGCCGCCGCCCTCCGGCCTGGTCGCTACTTAGCGAGCGATGACTTGGTGATGACGGTTGTTATCGGGGCATGTTTCCTCTCCCCCGAGGACATTTTACCACCAATGTGAACACCCGGCTGAGCCTCTGAGGTGTGTGTGTGTGTGTGGGGGGGGGGGGGGGGCAGCAGTCTGCAATGTTCACCGTCTGTGCCTCCATGTACGCGTTAAGTATAGCTGTTATCCAGATGAGATCTCTACTACACGTTCCTCCGCCTCCCTCGTTTTTCTCCATTTCTCTTTTCCACATCTTTTTACAATCCGTGCAGCTGCGGAGACGATCGGGATCTCCGTTAGCTCGTGGAAACGACACGCTAGCTAACAGAGACTGCTCCGGCTAAATGCAGGTCGCCGAAAGTAGAGGCGCGGCTGTAGTGTTTCCGGAGTTACCGAGGAAATGCGATCCGAATTTGAAGAAATGGATTCTGGAGTTCGAAGGTTTTGGAAGTTCCTACGAACGATTCAGACACTCTGTCGTTTACTGTGTTTACGTAACTCTGTCATGCTTCCTTCTGGTCACATGACGTCGGTGTGTTCTGTTCATCCTGGAAGTTTTTATTCCTATTTTTTAAGGAGTTGTTCCTGATGCGATGTGAGGTCAAAGGCCATATTGGGCTAAAGTTTAAATTGTCATTCCCTGTGAGAGTTTGTAACCCTGATGAATGAAACCGTTGTTATCAACGTACTGAAAAGAAAAGACGCTTTACTCTGGAGCCCAGTGAGTCTAAATAAGGCCTTTTCCTCTGACTCTCCTTCGTATCAACTCCCCCCCCCCCCCCCCCCCCATCTGGACTCTCCAGTCGTTTTAACGGATGTTTTCTTTCAGGTAAAAAGCGGTTTCAGCTGTCAGAAGCGTTGAGTAATGAACTGCCGACTCGCCCTTCCTCCTCATCAAGCTGCAACGGCAGCGTTTTGGTTTTTTTTTCTTCTGGTACAGGCAGTTCGGGCAGAACACCTGAGCCCCCCCCACACACACACACACACTCCCCGTCAGGCGGGGAACGACTTTCACGGCACTTTAAAAGACGACCCGCGTCTCGCCCCAAGAGGGGCATTTTTCATTTAAACTGTCATGTAAAAAGCTTATGTCACGTAAAAGAAGAAGAAGCGCTTGAGCTGTCTCCACCGGGTACACAGGTAACCGAGCCCCTCCCCCTCTCTCCACTTTAAAGATCTCCAGGCCACTTTGCATCGCTAAGGCTGTCAGAAAGTCTTTTCTCATAATGTCAAGGAAGAAAATGTCGGGCGGAAGAAAAATAAAATCTATTTTTTCTGTGTGACATTACAGCTTGTCTCCGGTTGAGCTGTTTCATTCATTCGTAGATTCATTTTGTGCCACGCTGACCTGACGGTTGTCATGACCACCTGTTGGTCTGCCTGCTTCCCTCGCTTGGATAAAGATGTGATCCGACTGCCTGTCCATCAGTCTTCTGCTCTCCTGATATGATCTCGGGGATCTGTTTGATCGGCTCTTTAATCTTATTGACATTCTCTTGATAGCTACAGTTGCTCTTATTTAAGAGACCAGAGAGCACCTTGCCTCAGTGTGTGTGTGTGTGTGTGTCCAGCTCAAGGTATACCTTCACCTCTCCGTCACCTTGTCTGCTCTTCAATAAATACAGTCAGATATTGACACTGTTGAGTCACTTTGGCTCATCTTAAAAGATGATATCATATGCTAGAGAGGAACGGTCTGCAGCCAAATATATTAGTGCTGTGAAAAATAACGCGTTAACGCGTTATGATTAAATTACAGGATTAATTAGTTAATTTTTTGTTAACGCATTTAACGCATGCGCAGAATGAGCTTCCAATCCGTCTGTTGTTGGTCGTCTCGAACCAGCAGCATGTCATTCTGTCTCTAGTGTCGCGTTAACACGACTCCGATCTCCGTCTCGCGCGCCGTCGAGCTCGGATGCCGGCGTGCGCGCACATCGGGACGGAAAACAACTCTTCTCTCGGCTCGCGCGGCAGAGCTCCGATGCCGGCGCGCGCACTGGTGAGCAAGTTATGTGCCCCCCTGTGTATAAATGTATATATGTGATTAATCATGATTAATCCACAGAAACCTGTGATTAACCTGATTAAAATTTTTAATTGTTTCACAGCCCTAAAATATATATATATTTTTATATATAGCCATAAAAAAAGTGTCCCTAATGTGAAACATCACCCCATATGTGAACTTTAATCACACAAGTTTCCACTTGTCAGTTCCAATCAAGTTGTAATTTTGAAAAGCGGGCGCCTCACATCCCACCTTGTTGACTCGGATAATTATCCCTGAGTAATTTATGGAATGCACTTCATAAATAGCTAATTGCATATAAACTTTAAATGTCAGCGAGAAAATTACACAAATGGAGCGAAAGATAGAAGTTAAGTTTGGCTGGTTTAGTTTTTTAATTATTTGCACACAAAAAAAGCCGTTAGCTACGTCTGCACTGCTGCTGCTGTTAGCGCCGTTAGCCGCTAGCCGCTGACTCAGACGTGTCCCGAGGCTGTCGGTGCTGCCAAGCACACGCTGCGTTTCATTTATAAACCCGTGTGGTGATTGACTATAAAAACCATACACGCATGAATAAGTAACAGCAGATATCCTAGCAGATATCGTTTGACTGCTGCTAACTGTTAGCGCTGTTAGCTCCTACCAGATATCATCTGACTACTGCTAACTGGTAGCGCTGTTAGATTATAGGTGATATCGTCTGACTGGAGAATTCCTAAACACTGCTTGAGAAAGGACTATGGCAGTCCATATACATCAAAGGTCTTGATACCCAGACCGAGTCATTGGACACCTGTGGACGTTTGTCAACTTCAGTCCAGCTGCTCAACATCTGCTTCAGATTGTCGGCAGACTTTCCAAAGAGCGGTCAGCATGTAAAACAGAGAATGAGGCAGCTCCATCAGATCTTTCCTTCGCGCCTCCAGCGCGCACAACGTTGGCTTTCTATGAAGTCGTCGTCTCCGTGACATCACTCGCACATATGGGTTATTGTGACTTTCAAAAGCTCTTCACAGCAACACAAAGACGTGATCGTGTCAGGCTGCTCTCACTCCCGGGGCGATACACTCCTCGTCTCTGTGCCTCAGCAATCTGAACCGTTCACCAACTGTAACCACGCATGAACCTTCAGCGTTAAGATGCTGAGCCAAAGGCTGCGACCCATCTTCTGTCTGAGAGGCCGACATAGCTCCCACGCTCTCATTGGTTTAGTCAATTCAGTTTATTTGTATAGCCCAATTTCACAAATTAATAATTTGTCTCGGAGTGCTTTACAATCTGTACACATAGACATCCCTGCCCCAAAACCTCACATCGGACCAGGAAAAACTCCCAAATAACCCTTCAGGGGAAAAAAAGGGAAGACACCTTCAGGAGAGCAACAGAGGAGGATCCCTCTCCAGGATGGACAGGACAATAGATGTAATGTGTACAGAAGGACAGATTTAGAGTTAAAATACATTCAATGAATATGACAGAGTGTATGAATAGTTCATAGTAGGCATATTCCACGATGGAGATGGTTAACATTCAACATTTTAAAACGAAGCCCCTTTGGTTTGATATTCACGAGAGTCGATTGTGCTTCGTTTGGTGATCAAAGGATGAATGACGGATTCATCAAGACGGTGGAGCGCGGACATGTCGGTGATCGGCCGCCTGCCAGAGCACGTCTTCTGTCTCGGGACACTTAAACCCATCGAACGCCGACCGCGACTCCCCCGACGGACGAGACGGAGCCGTTTAGCGTCGAGAGAGGGGCGTCGGCTCTACCTCTCAAACCGACTCCTGCAGTCAGGGTGGTCTCCACATGCCAGACACACTGGAGGCAAACCGAATGTGACGGGGCTGATCGGCGGTGATGCATTGCCGGGAAGATCACAGCTGACACGCGGAGCTGGAACACACTTAGGACGGAGCAGACGCCGGGAGCGTCGGGGGGCTCATCGTCCACGCTCAGTCAGACGCCGGCCTCGGCGAAGCAGCCGGTTCCATCCCGTCGGGCCCGTGTGGACCCGCCCCCTGGTTTGCTAGTTTATACATCGACTCGTGGCGATGATTGAGGGGCGTGGCCTATCGGCCTGAACGAGGTGGCGGTGACCTTTTCGATATGGAGTGCCGTTTAAAAGTGTTGTTGAATAACCACGGTGCCTGATCATCGTTATGTTAGCATTACGGTTTAATGACGACACGGCATCTAAATATAAATCTCCAACCCGTCGGTAATTAAGTCCATTTAGCCTCATTTAAAACCAGGACATTGTCGTTATATATGGGATCTCTTTACGGGCATGGGCGGCCATCCGCATGAACACATCCACATGTGGAAATCATGAACTCCACCACCACGACAGCAAGTTGTGTTCATCGGTAATAAATGACAAATAAATTATGTGATAAGTACAAGGCTATTAAAAGAAGGCCCAGTTGTTGGGAAATAAATCAACCCAACTGCCTATTTATCCCTTGTGTTGCCTTAGGGTCATTTTGACCCGAATCAATATTACACCCTCCCCCCGCCTTAGGATTAATTTGACCCCATTCAATGTTTAATGTCGGTGTTCTTTCGGTAGTCAACAAACAAACATAAAGTGCCTCACACTTAAACTTGGAAAACAATATTAATTCTAATAATTTTCTGGAGGTTTTAATTGCTGGCGTCAAATTGAACCCAAAGGGTAAAATATGTTAGTAAATATAAAGGTAAGAGGAGGGTTAAACATTGAATCGGGTCAAAATGACCCAAAGGCGGGGGGAGGGTGTAATATTGATTCGGGTCAAAATGACCCTTAGGCAACACAAGGGTTAAGGCAGTTTATGGTGGTATTTGGCATCAGATGAGAGGGAACCTCCCCCTTTCTGTATCTCTCGTGACATGTACTGCTCGTGTGTGATTGGCCGAGCTACATAAACACACCGGTGGCAGCAACTTGACACGTCCACTGTTCCTCCCGGAGGCATCGGATGGCGTAGAGGTCACGGTTCTGCACGGGTCGGTCCCCGTTTCCATCCGGACCGGACTCTGAGCTCCTGGGGGTTCTCGACTTGTTGGTCTGGTGACATCTTAAAAAAGTGAACAATGAAGCTGCTTCTGGCTGTAGTGTGGACACGAGTGGCTCATTGTTCTGTCTCATTTGAAGGATTGTTTGATACCTAAAGATATACAGGACTGTCTCAGAAAATTAGAATATTGTGATGAAGTTCTTTATTTTCTGTAATGCAATTAAAAAAACAAAAATGTCATGCATTCTGGATTCATTACAAATCAACTGAAATATTGCAAGCCTTTTATTCTGATTTATTGCTGATTATGGCTTACAGCTTAAGAAAACTCAAATATCCTATCTCTAAATATTAGAATATCATGAAAAAGTATACTAGTAGGGTATTAAACAAATCACTTGAATTGTCTAATTAACTCGAAACACCTGCAAGGGTTTCCTGAGCCTTGACAAACACTCAGCTGTTATAAATCTTTTTTTTACTTGGTCTGAGGAAATATTAAAATTTTATGAGATAGGATTTTAGAGTTTTCTTAAGCTGTAAGCCATAATCAGCAATATTAAAAGAATAAAAGGCTTGCAATATTTCAGTTGATTTGTAATGAATCCAGAATGCATGACATTTTTGTTTTTTTAATTGCATTACAGAAAATAAAGAACTTTATCACAATATTCTAATTTTCTGAGACAGTCCTGTATATATATATATATATATTTATGCATTTACTTTTTTAAACATCCAATATCACTGAAAAGATAAACATTGCATCCTGTAGCATGAAGAGACACTTTAATTAGAACTAAGAGGCTTTAGCTCAACCATGAACCACCTTTATCCGCATCCTCCATACATTTACTTAATTGCCCCCCCCCCCCTCCCCCCGTTCTGGACAAGTAGACTCATCCAAACCTTCTGTAGCTGCATCCCCCCGGTCGTCCCATCAGTGCATTTACTCATTCAGCCATCCTAGTCTCCTAAAGGTGATATTCCCATCCCATATATGTTTCTAAAAATATATATTTCCCAAATATGTTTCAAACCATCAGGCGAGTCTGTGAATGGAGGAGGTCGGGGATGGATGGAGGAGGTCGGGGATGGATGGAGGGCTTTCACCTTTCGTTTCAATACGTCAAAAAACTTAAACAACGTAACAACCGTCCTTATTTTAAGCTCAATTTGATTGTTTTTATTGTTGCAACCGTCATCCGGGATGAATCCTTTCCCCCGGAAGCGTCGTTGAAGCTGCAGAGTCGTCGTCTGGGAAGCTGACTGTGTGGGAGGTGGGGCCGGCCGGCCAATCAGGAGCTGACTCAGTCCCTCTAGGCTACACAGATTGATGGAGATGGACTCGACTCTGTGGGTTAAGCCCCCACACATTCTCCTCTCCTCTTGCTTCCTCCTCCAGTGCCTCCCCTCCTTATCAAGCAGAATATACAGAATCTGTCCCCCCGCCTGCATCCCAGCTGGCGTCTGTCTCCTCTTCCTTCTCTCTCTCTCTCTCTCTTATTCCTTCTCTCTCCCCTGGAGGACATGTGTTGTGCTGTCACTGTGGCTGAGCGCCTCCTCACCTGTTCACAGGAGCTCCAGTCGAGGGAGCAGGTGTCTCCTCACGGCTGCTGCCGGCCGCCCGGTGACCGACGGAGCGAAAAGATTGTAAAGCGTGTGTTTCTAAGATAGAGAACATTACCAGGTGTGTGTATTGATTCACCGGATACTAGTATTGACATGAATGACACCGCTTGTGTGATGCATTACGTGCTTTCTCTTTACACCGAGGGCAAAAATGTTGGTTAAAGTTCTAAAAAAGATATTTTGAAATATGTATATATATATGCATATATATATATATTATACATAGATGTGTATATATATGTATGTATATATAGATATTTAAATATATATATAGATATTTAAATATATAGAGAGATATTTAAATATATATATATATGAATTTATATATATATATATACTGTATGTATATATATATATATACAGTATATATATATATACTGTATGTATATATATATACAGTATATTTATATATAAAATATATATATACTGTATGTATCTATCTATATATATATATATAGTGGTCTGGAGTACGGTGTGTCACATGACCAAGGAGTAGGCGGTTAGCAGCTGACGCCACATGGATCCAGGATGACGTATCTCAGCATTTTTTGGATTAATAACCGTGACATTTACATTCATGTTTGCCTCAGGATGAATATTAATAACTTTGGTAATCTTCTTCACACATTCCCTCTGGAGCTGGTTTAGGACTAAATGTCTGCAAAACTAATGACATTAAGTGAAGCTGCATTCTCTCTCCTGACCACCAGGGGGCGCCTCTGGTTGTATAGAAGTCTATGCTTCATGTGTAACAGCTGCAGTCTCTCTCCTGACCACCAGGCGGCGACTCCTCTGGTTGTATAGAAGTCTATGCTTCATGTGTTGAAGCTGCATTCTCTCTCCTGACCACCAGGGGGCGACTCCTCTGGTTGTATAGAAGTCTATGCTTCATGTGTTAAAGCTGCATTCTCTCTCCTGACCACCAGGGGGCTCCTCTGGTTGTATAGAAGTCTATATAGTGACTCTTCTTCTCTCTTGATGTATTCCCTCAGAAAACATTGAAACATGATTTATGTCTCAGTCTCTAGTTTCAAGTCTTCTTCTATACAGCATGATGTCATCATTTAGTACTTCATGGTCTGTAGAGTCACACAGACCATGAAGCAGGGGACGCTTTAGGGGCGGGGCTTGGCAGCTTGTCCGCTCTTGGAGACGTCTGTATTTCCAGTTCATGAAAGTTGTGCCGCGTCCAGAGCCGCTGTAGAGAGGGCACGAGGTTTGGTTCAAAGCCGTGGCTCAGGGGCCGGAGCGGGCCGTCCTCGGGTTCATGCAGACGGAGCTCGCTGATTGGTCGTCACGTCACTTTGACTGGGCCATTAGAGATGGTGTGAGCATCCACTGGTTTTTCAGCTGTGTGTGTGTGTGTATGTGCGCGTCTGTGTGTGTGTGTGTGTGTGTCTGTGTGTGTGTGTGTGTGTGTAATTGATATGGCCACTGACACACTGACCAAGTCCTACACGCCTCCCTGCCCATTGCTGACAGCACTTACTCTCTCACCCTCACTTTTTTGTCCTCTCTTCTATCTTTCTCTCCTCTCTCCTCTCTCTCTCTCTCTCTCCTCTCTCTCTCTGCCTCTCTCCATCCATCTCCGTCTCGCTCTTCCTTTCTGGCCTCAGGAGATAACTCTGCTGACACCTCTGGGATGGATGCTCTCTCTCGCACACACACACACACACACCTCCTCCGCACTTACATCTAACACTCCTCCTCTATTTGTGGCCCCGTGTATATAGTGATAAGCAGCCCAGGGCCTCTCTCTCTCTCTCTCACGAGGTGGAATGGGCTTTCTGTGAGGGCCTATCTCCTCCCTCCCACAGTCTGCTGTATAGCCGGTAATAATGGGCCATAACTCACTGCTGAGATGTAATGGATTACAGTCAGGGGCCATTTGTGTGTGTATGTGTGTGTGTGAAATGTTGGCATTATAGTGGAAAGTAAATGATTAGACCAATTATAGGTTATTGTATTCAGACCTGCATCAATGTTATAGAGCCCACGCTGACGCGTCCTAAGTGGCCCCCGGGTTAGCGGGCCCTCTTTCTGCATCGGCCCACAGGAACGACCTCATCCTTCATATCTGGAGACGCTTCTCTGCTCCGGCCCCTTAAATATTATATTAAATACTATATTCACCGGCGAGAAGCTGGAACTTTGCCCGTCTACCTGCAGTGGTTAAAGTCGTGTCATCAGGCCGAGTTCCATGAACTATTTAGAAGAGCTATGACATCTAACTCTTGAATAATCATCAAGAATCATAAAGAATCATGTCTACGCTTGTTTGAAGTCGTTTAATGTTTTGTGTTTTATTTTTGAAAGTTTCTTGTCTTTGTGCCTGTTTTGTGCTTTATTAGTTGGTAAGGCGTTGTGGCTCCTCCCTATTGTCTTTGTGGCTCCTCCCCATTGTCTTTGTGGCTCCTCCCTATTGTCTGTGTGGCTCCTCCTCATTGTCTTTGTGGCTCCTCCCCATTGCCTTTGTGGCTCCTCCCCATTGCCTTTGTGGCTCCTCCCCATTGTCTTTGTGGCTCCTCCCTATTGTCTTTGTGGCTTCTCCCTATTGTCTTTGTGTCTCCTCCCTATTGTCTATGTGGCTCCTCCCCATTGTCTATGTGGCTCCTCCCTATTTTCTATGTAGCTCCTCCCCATTGTCTTTGTCGCTCCTCCTCATTGTCTATGTGGCTCCTCCCCATTGACGTTGTAGCCCCTCCCCAATGTCTTTGTCGCTCCTCCTCATTGTCCTTGTGGCTCCTCCTCATTGTCGTTGTGGCTCCTCCTCATTGTCTTTGTCGCTCCTCCTTATTGTCCTTGTGGCTCCTCCTCATTGTGTCATTTCTCCGGTGAGTCATCGTGTGTGTCGGATGTTTCTGACGACATGAAACATGAACATAACCAACTGACATGAAAGAACAATGTAACTGTTGTCAAAAATCAAGACAACAGATCAAGTGGATTCCAGGTGATTTCATCATCACCAAATCACTTTGAAACTGTGCAGAGAAAAAAAGACAAGAACATTATTAATCCATATTAGCATAACAAATCATTTCCTTATAACTGCAATAAATAACGAGCACGACGGGATGTAACATAACATTCTACGACACACGGATTATCAGACTGATATAAGAAATACAGTTTCACGAGTAACGAGTTGACACTAAACGTCTTCATGTCGTCATAGTGACGGACGTGGAGATTATTCACATCGTCGAGCAGAGGATCTAAAGTAAAAGTTTGAACATATTGTCACTGTGTGTGTGTGCGTGTGTTGGTGTGTATGTGTGTCTGTGTATGTGTGTGTGTTTGTGTCTGGGTTTGTGTATATATACGTGTGTATGTGTGTGTGTAGTTTCAACCTCTGTGAGTGTGTGTGATTGTGTGTGTGGGTTTGTGTGCGTGAGTGTGTGTGCATGCATGTGTGTGTATGTATGTATGTGAATATGTGTGTGTACTTTCAAACTCTGCGTGTGTGTTTGTGTCTGGGTTTGTGTATAATATACGTGTGTGTGTGTGTGTGTCCTCCTCCCCGTGACTCTTCTCCCCTCGGTGTGGATTCAGTGGGCATCAGGCCGCGGCGGGGGGGCCGCTTGAGCCACAAATCAGCGCGTTGCGGGATTAGTTGAACAAGTCTCCACGCCGCCGCCGCCGCCGCATCACGAGGCGAGGCGCGGTGGAATTGATGATATTGCGGGCGCGCGTGATTCTTTCTCTTAAATCCACTCAGAGAGCGATAGATATCATTCATCAGAGCTCGCTCCTCGGCGGGAGGCGTTAGAAGGCGCCGCCCGCCGCGCCGCCGCGCCGCCACTTCACCACGAGGGAGAGGCGAGTGGTGGCCACAATGCATTCTGGTCTAATGGCGCCACTGCTGTGACAAATGTGAGTGTGTGTGTAGTTTCAACCTCTGTGTGTGTGTGATTGTGTGTCTGTTTGTGTATGCGTGGGTCTGAGTGTGTGTGTGTGTGTGTGTGCGTGCATGTGTGTGTATGTATGTATGTGAATATTTGTGTGTACTTTCAAACTGTGTGTGTATGTATATGTGTGTGTGTGTACGTGTGTTTGTGTATATATTTGTGTGAGTGTGTGTAGTTTCAACCTTTGTGTGCGTGCATGTGTGTGTATGTTTGTGTGTGTGCGTGTCTGTGTGTGTGTTTGTGTGTGTGCGTGTCTGTGTGTGTGTTTGTGTGTGTAGTTTCAACCTCGCTGGCGGCCCCACTTGGTCTACAACTCCCGGTGTGTTTTAATCACTCTTAAAGGGCCAGCGCGTCTCATTCCTGAGGGTCTCTCAGCAGTGAGGCGTGCTAACGAGTCCCTGATGGATCGGTTCTTCATCGGCGGCGTCCCGAGCGGCTCACGCCTTCCTATTGGCTGCGTGCCGTCGGCCCGGTGGACCGCCGGCCTCGGAGGAACACGTCCTCTCATCTGGGTCAGAACCGACCGCCTCCATCCCGAGTTCCCATGAGCCTCTCTGTTTATACCACCGATGAATATCACACGTTTAATATTTGAGATTCAATTCAATTCAGTTCAATTCAGTTTATTTGTAAAGCCCAATTTCACAAATTACAAATTTGTCTCGGAGTGCTTTACAATCTGTACACATAGACATCCCTGCCCCAAAACCTCACATCGGACCAGGAAAAACTCCCAAATAACCCTTCAGGGGAAAAAAGGGAAGAAACCTTCAGGAGAGCAACAGAGGAGGATCCCTCTCCAGGATGGACAGAACAATAGATGTCATGTGTACAGAAGGACAGATTTAGAGTTTAAATACATTCAATGAATATGACAGAGTGTATGAATAGTTCATAGTAGGCATATTCCACGATGGAGACCTCCACGATCCATCAGGCAGATGGAGGTAGAGAGGAGGAGTGGGCGGAGTCTCAACAGTGGGCGGAGTCTGAACAGGACAGTGGCGTAGTCAGGAGCAGGAATTCCACGACCCAGACCTCGATGATCCATCAGGCAGATAGGATCTATGCCGTCTCATAGGGTCCGATGACCTCATGAGACGTGAAGTCAAAAGGACTCCGGGGAGAAAGCAGAGTTAGTAACGTGTGATTGAGAGATGAAAATTCATCCTTAAGGAGAGAAAAAAGAGGAGATAGGTACTCAGTGCATCCTAAAACGTCCCCCGGCAGCTATAAGCCTATAGCAGCATATCAAGGGGCTGGACCAGGTGAACCGGATTCAGCCCTAACTATAAGCTCTGTCAAAGAGGAAGGTCTTAAGTCTACTCTTAAACGAGGTGACTGTGTCTGCCTCCCGGACTGAAGGTGGAAGCTGGTTCCATAAAAGAGGAGCTTGATAACTAAAGGCTCTGGCTCCCATTCTACTTTTTACGACTCTAGGAACTACAAGTAGTCCCGCATTTAGTGAGCGTAGCTCTCTAGTGGGGCAATATGGTACTACAAGCTCCTTAAGATATGATGGTGCATCACCAATCAAGGCTTTGTACGTTAAGAGAAGAATTTTAAAAGTGATTCTTGATTTTACTGGGAGCCAGTGCAGAGCAGCTAGTGCAGGAGTGATGTGATCTCTTTTCTTAGTTTTAGTGAGAACACGAGCTGCAGCATTCTGGATCAACTGGAGGGACCTAAGAGACTTATTAGAGCAGCCTGATAAAAAGGAGTTGCAGTAATCCAGTCTCGAAGTAACGAAACGTGAACCAATTTTTCTGCATCTTTTTGAGACAAGATGTGCCTGATTTTTGAAATATTACGTTGATGAAAGAATGCAGTCCTTGAGATTTGCTTTACGTGGGAGTTAAAGGACAAGTCCCGATCAAAGATAACGCCAAGATTCTTTACAGTGGTGTTGGATGCCAGGGCAATGCCGTCTACAGAATCCACATCACCAGATAATTGATCTCTGAGGTGCTCAGGGCCGATTAAAATTACTTGGTTTTGTCTGAGTTTAACATCAAGAAGTTGCAGGTCATCCATGTTTTATGTCTTTAAGACATGCTTGAATTTTACCGAGTTGGTTGCTCTCCTCTGGTTTTATCGATAAATATAGTTGAGTATCATCTGCATAACAATGAAAGTTTATGGAGTGTTTCCTGATAATATTGCCCAAAGGAAGCATGTATAAGGTAAATAAAATTGGTCCAAGCACAGAACCTTGTGGAACTCCGTGATTAACGTTGGTGGTTATCGAGGCGTCATCGTTTACAAATACAAACTGAGATCGATCTGATAAATAGGATTTAAACCAAATTAGTGCCGTGCCTGAAATGCCAATCGACTGCTCCAGTCTCTGTAACAGGATGTCATGGTCAATGGTGTCGAATGCAGCACTAAGGTCTAACAAGACCAGGACAGAGATGAGTCCTCTATCTGCACTAAGGTCTAACAAGACCAGTACAGAGATGAGTCCTCTATCAGCACTAAGGTCTAACAAGACCAGGACAGAGAGGAGTCCTTTATCTGCTGCCATTAAGAGGTCATTTATAATTTTCACCAGTGCCGTCTCGGTGCTGTGGTGTTTTCTAAATCCTGATTGAAATTTCTCAAATAAACTATTATGATGTAGAAAGTCGCACAACTGATTTGCGACCACTTTCTCAAGGATCTTGGAGAGGAAGGGGAGGTTAGAGATCGGTCTGTAGTTAGCCAACACCTCTGGATCCAGAGTGGGCTTCTTCAGGAGAGGTTTAATGACAGCTACTTTGAAGGAGTGTGGTACGTGGCCTGTTAGCAGAGACACATTGATAATATCTAATAGAGAGCCGCCAATTAAAGGCAAAACGTCTTTAAGCAGCCTCGTCAGGATGGGGTCCAAGAGACAGGTAGACGTGTTAGAAGTAGAAACCGTTGACGATAATTGGTCACGGTTGATGGGAGAAAAGCCATCTAAATATACACCAGGGCATACAGCGGTTTCCAAGGCCATTCCACTTGAGGACAGATTGGCACTGGTTATGGGCAAGAGAATATTAATCTTGTCCCTAATAGTTAAAATCTTTTCATTAAAGAAGTTCATAAAGTCATTACCACTGAGGTTTATAGGAATGCTCGGCTCCACAGAGCTGTGACTCTCTGTCAGCCTGGCTACAGTGCTGAAGAGAAACCTGGGGTTGTTCTTATTTTTCTCTATTACTGATGAGTAATAGGCTGCTCTGGCATTACGGAGGGCCTTCTTATAAGTTTTAAGACTATCTCGCCAAACTAAGCGGGATTCTTCCAGATTAGTTGAACGCCATATGCGTTCAAGCTTTCGTGACGTTTGCTTTAGTTTGCGGGTCTGATGGTTATACCAGGGAGCAAACCTCCTCTTCCTCACTGTCTTCTTCTTCAGCGGGGCTATCGAGTCCAGTGTCATTCTCAGAGAGCCTGTGGCACTGTCAACAAGATGATCGATCTGGGACGGACTAAAGTTAGACCAGGAGTCCTCTGTTATATTGAGACGTGGTATCGAATCAAATACAGAAGGAATCGCTTCTTTAAATTTAGCTACAGCACTGTCAGTCAGACATCTGGTGTAGAAACTTTTGACTAACGGAGTACACTCCGGTAGTATAAATTCAAAAGTTATGAGGTTGTGGTCTGACAGAAGAGGATTCTGTGGGAAGACCTTCAGATGCTCAATGTCAACGCCATAAGTAAGAACAAGATCAAGCGTGTGGCCAAAGCTGTGAGTGGGTTTCTGCACTCTCTGGCAGAAGCCAATCGAGTCCAACAAGGAGATGAATGCAGCACTAAGGCAATCATTATCAACATCCACATGGATATTAAAATCTCCAACAATAATAACTTTATCAGTTTTAAGAACCAAACTTGATATAAATTCTGAGAATTCAGATATAAACTCTGAATATGGACCTGGTGGCCGGTACAGAATCACAAATATAATTGGCTGTCGTGTTTTCCAGGTTGGATGTGAAAGACTAAGAACAAGGCTTTCAAATGAGGTGTAGTGTAATTTTGGTTGAGGATTAATTAATAGGCTCGATTCAAAGATGGCTGCTACTCCACCTCCTCGACCGGTGCCTCGAGGAATGTGAGTATTAATATGACTTGGAGGAGTCGATTCATTTAGGCAGACATATTCTTCATGGCTCAGCCAGGTTTCAGTTAGGCAACATAAATCAATGTGATTATCTGATATTAAATCATTTAGTAACACAGCTTTAGATGACAGAGATCGAATATTTAGGAGACCACATTTAATAGACCTGTTTTGTTGCACTGCTGAAATAATGGTGTTAACTTGTATAAGGTTATTGTGTACGACTCCTCTTCTGCTTTCTTTTGATTTATTTAATTGAAGTGGCCGTGGGACAGACACAGTCTCTACTCTAGAGTCATGGGTGGGTAACTGCTCGAATGGAAGAGCAGAGAAGGGTGTTAAACTACAACTCTGCTCCCGGTTCCTGATCTGAACCCTGGGTTGTCATGGATTAAGTCCGGTGATCAACTTGGTCATATTCGCAGAAATGAGATGCTCTCCGTCCAACGTGGGATGAATGCCGTCTCTCCTCATCAGATCAGGCTTTCCCCAGAAAGTCTTCCAGTTGTCTACGTAGCCCACATTATTCGCTGGGCACCACCTCGACAGCCAGATGCGATATTGGGAAAAGTTATAGCCGTTGCGTGTGTCTGCGGGCGGGGGGGGGGGGGGGGGGTCGTTGTGCTCTTCATCAAATTCAAATGTTTGTTTGTTTACTTTGTGATTTGTGGATTTCCCCCAAATCATCTCCCACTGAGCTCTGATCCAAACAGATGGAGCATCACAACTTCAGGAGGCTTTTATGTTGTGAATATCATCTCTGCAAATACACTTCGAGTAACTTCAGAACGAGGAGGAGGAGGAGGAGGAGGAATCTTCCTCAGGGTGACTTTGAGATGAGGAGGGGAGAAACCCGCTCCTGGAATATCCTACAATGCACCCTGGTGCGGTGGAATGCTCCATTCTGGGTATGTTGATATGGATTTGGGGAAGATGGCGTAGATCTCCAGGTGTGTTGTTGGAGAACAGGTACACACAGTACACACAGTGACTCGTTGAATACGAACCTTATGGGATCATTATATTGTAAAATATATGAAAATACTGGATGCTGAAAAAATGATAATTTTTCTTCCATCACCTCCGTCTCCAGTATTTTCTGTTCAGCACTTCATTCCATAATTATTTTCATTTAGTCATCTTTAATATCACAAGGATGTCTCCTTGCTCCCGTCCCCTCTCTCTGCTGGATGGCCAGACCATAATACGAGCAGTGCCGTTGCCGTAGCGACCACCAATGCAGCCCGCCTTAATTGGAGCTCGTTAATTAAATTTTCTGATGAGAGAAAAGAAGATTGATGAAGGTGTGGGGGGGGGCGGAGCCAATGGGGCGGGAGGGGGGGCAGAGCGGGCTGGGTCAGATGTCGCCCGGGGTTCATGGGTTGTTCTCGCAAGATTTTGTGTGTGTGTGTTTGTGTGTGTGTGTGTGTGTGTGTGAGTGAGAGTGAAAGTAGGAAGGAGACGAGATATTCTTGTTTCTAAGAATAGACAGTGAAGACAGAGGAGACTTGACGTGTGTGTGTGTGTGTGTGTATGTGTGTACGTGTGTGTGTGTGTGTGCGACAGACTGCAGGCGCTCCGTGGATCGTTCTGTGTTTTAATCCATCGCTTCGCCGCCCTCATCATTCCCGAGTGGCAACATCCACTATCCACCCGATCCCCAAGGGAAAGGGTGGAGGAAACGAGAAAAGAGAAGGAACAGAGAGAGAAGGGGGGGGAGATAGAAGGGAAGAAAAAAAGATGAACCAAAAAAAAGAGGGAGATAGTGCATGTCGAGATGTGACGAGGATAGAGGTGAAAGGTGTCGAGTACAAGATCATTGCTGCAAGAAGGAAGAAGAAGATATAGAAGATGGAAATGAAGAAGATAGAAAAGATGGAAAGAAGTAGGAGGAGAAGGAGCGAGAAAATGTCTCCCCTCCTCTTTTCGTGGTTCCATCTTTTCTCCGCAAAGGGAATCAAAGATGAAATGAATAGCGTGATCTGGAGAGCGTGGGCGGATCGGAGTGTGTGTGTGTGTGTGTGTGTTTGTTCATGTTTGTGTGTGTGTTTGTTCATGTGTGTGTGTGTGTGTGCACTTGTTGTTGTTCCATGTGCAGTACTGTAAATATCTCTCCCCGTGTTTTTATTTGACTTCATAGAACTGATATTATTGTACATGTTTGTGTGTGTGTTTATGTGTGTGTGTGTGTGTGTGTGTTTACGTTCAAATATGTTGCATAACATGCTGTGCAATGTAACGTGTTCACACGGTGTGTGTGTGTGTGTGTGTGTGCATTCTTGTGTTTGCAGCTTTATTGGAGGTATGGGTTAAAAAAATATATTGTTTCTCTTTGTTCAACTGAGCAGCAGGATGAAGGAATGCATTGGCGTGTGTGTGTGTGTGTGTGGTGTGTGTGTCGGCTTTATAAATCGACCGTGCTGTATTTAAAAAACACTTTCATGCCACCAAAGGGCCTCTGCTTTGTTTGCTCCACCACTTCATCAGCTCTTATTAGAGGAGAGGAGAGGAGGAGAGGAGAGGAGGAGAGGAGGAGGCACGCAAAGACAACCACCCCCCCCCCCCCCCCCCATCACATCTGTCTCCTCCCTCTCTGCTCACCGCTCCCCACATCATCATCTCTCCTTTCATCAGTCTCCATCCGTCAGTTTAACCTGGCTGTGACACACCTGCCCCCCCTCCTCTTCCCCTTCCTCTTCCTCTTCCTCTTGATCCGCCCATTACCTCCGCACTCTTTCTCATTTAAAAAGAATCTCTTGTTCGAGGACGCCGTTGTGTCGTCTTCCCCTTCTCTACATGACCTGCTGGTTCCCTCCTCCTCCTCCTCCATCTCCAGTCAGGATCAGACTCGCCAGACGTCTTCACCAGGTCACGAGTTTCATTTCCTGTCCCTCCGTCCCTCCATCCCTCTGTCCCTCCATCCCTCTGTCCCTCCGTCCCTCCATCCCTCCGTCCCTCTGTCCCTCTGTCCCTCTGTCCCTCCGTCCCTCTGTCCCTCCGTCCCTCTGTCCCTCCGTCCCTCCGCACACCTGTTTTTGAATCCTCATTGTACAAAGAAAATTCCTCAAACGAGATTGAGTCAAGATAAAGGAGGAAGTGATAGAGGAGGAAGTGATAGAGGAGGAAGTGATGGAGGAGGAAGTGATGGAGGAAGAAGTGATAGGAGGAAGTAATAGAGGAGGAAGTGATAGACGGAAGTGATATAGGAGTAGGTGATAGAGGAGGGAGTGATATAGGAGTAAGTGATAGAGGAGGAAGTGATAGAGGAGGGAGTGATAGAGGAGGAAGTGATAGAGGAGGAAGTGATAAAGGAGTAAGTGATATAGGAGTAAGTGATAGAGGAGGAAGTGATAGAGGAGGGAGTGATAGAGGAGGAAGTGATAGAGGAGGAAGTGATAGAGGAGGGAGTGATAGAGGAGGAAGTGATAGAGGAGGAAGTGATATAGGAGTAGGTGATAGAGGAGGGAGTGATATAGGAGTAAGTGATAGAGGAGGAAGTGATAGAGACGGAAGTGATAAAGGAGGAAGTGATATAGGAGTACACTGCAAAAACTCGGCCTCAAAAAACAAGAAAAAAAAGTAATAAAATGAGGGAATATTACTTGAAATAAGCCAAATTATCTGCCAACAGAACAGGAAAATTTGACTTGCCAAGATTTCTTAAAACAAGTAAAAGTATCTAGCCTTGAAGAACCCACAAATATCTTAAAACTAGTGAAGCCAGATGAAAAACAAGTAAATTTGTCTTGATACAATGAAACAATTTAAGAATTATTTTCTTAATATGTAGGAAAATGTGCTTAAATTCAGCAAATACAAGTACCATCATCTTGCAATAAGGATATATGTTAGGCAATATATCTTAAAATAAGTAATGTTACACTAAAACAAGTACATTCGTCTTGATACAATGAAAAATGTAAGAATTATTTTCTCAATATGTAGGCAAATGTGCTTAAAATCGGGAAATGAAAGTACCATCATCTTGCAATAAGGCTATATGTTAGGCAATACATCTTAAAATAAGTAATTTTACACTAAAAACAAGTACATTTGTCTTGATACAATGACAAATTTAAGAATTGTTTTCTCAATATGTAGGAAAGTTTCCTTAAATTTAGCATCCAATGCTCATGCAATATTCTTGGAATATCATGAAATTTACAGAGAAAATACCATAATATGCTTAAAATCAGTAATTTGACAATGTATATCATACTAGAAATGTGTAGTTCTTCTGTAAACCCAATGAAAACACAGTACAACTGTATAATATATTATGGTACTTTATTGAATAGTTGCAATTAACGGTGAACATACAAGACATGACAGTAAGTTTTGTAAAACAACAGTTATACTGTAAACTTTATTACAGTTACGGTATTTTATTACAAAGTTCAAAGGAAGTTGCTGGCAACTAAAGTCACCAGAATTCCTTTGCAAAAACATGGTACAGTGTATAACAATAGGTTGGCATAGATTTTACAGTCAACATTTGATTATTGTAAATTACAAATGGAAATATCTTAATAACACCTTTTGGAAAACAAGATACAAACCATCGTTGATGAAAACCTTAAGAAACTAACATTCTGTGAAAAACAGGTTGAACTGATCCACTCACATGTGTTGTATACTCACAAAGCATTGTTGAGATCTTGAAGAAACAGGATGTGGACATGAAGGATATCCCATGAATAAGCAAAGATTAGCCACTTGCCCAGAGTTGATGAAGAGCAATGAGTCTCTGTGTCCAGACTTGACTGAAGAGGGCACCCAGCATGGTAGAGTCTCACACAGACACAAAGTTCAGGAAGTTCTTCTTGAAAACTCGTATGTTGACATCAGGTGATCCTCTCTGCAGCCAAAAAACAAAGCAAAGGCAAAGTTAGATTGATGCAGTGCTTGAGCATGATGCTGAAACAGATACACATTCACTGCCTTCTGGTAAACTGAGCTCCAATGATAAAGTCACCTTTATAGTTAAACAATATTAATAAGTCAGGTTCAATGTTGAATAAGGACATATTTTAGCATAAAGGCATCATTACAATGAGTTACATGTCTGTAATCTTGCAGCCTACAGATGGGTCCACTCAGGCAATCAAGACCATCATCACGTTTCACGTGGTTCGGGTTTCCAACCAGAGTAACAGCCCATCCAATTAATTCCATCATTTAAAAACATGTTTGTATTTTTTTAAGATACACTAACATAAAACCTTTTGATGTACCCCTATAAGCAATAACACAATTTTTATTGCAAAAAAAGGATAAACTAGATTACAGTCTAGCCTGTTGTGGATTTGTATAACTGAAATACTCAGTGTACAATAGCTGATATATCTTCCTCCGCATTACATTTAAATAGTTTTAATGAGACCCAGTCCAATTGCAAACAATGCCCTCCTGCATTTACCATTACATTTATAGTACATGTCACCTGTGTGCAAAGACAGAGTATTTAGGGTGGATTTGGGAAAGATAGTACACATGACGATATGCCATAGAATTAATTAAATGTTTCTGCTATACGTGGAACTAAATTTAAGGGGGATATCAGTTCAAACCACAAGAAAATTAATTGAGGATGATCAATTGAGGAGGTTTGAGTTGTGCTTGCACCTATCATTTGCTATACTGAACTACATCACCGCTTACCTCGATTTAGCCTCGACAAGACTGGTGTCTGAGTCATTAGGTCCAGACTGAAGACAGGTGGGGACCGAATCTCCTGCAGACATGCCATGATGTTCAGGAAACTGGAACTTAAGGCAGGCGTAGTCATCATTACTGCTTGAAGACTCACAGGTCAATCGGTTGTCTGTGGGCTGACATGATTCTCTCTACAGCCAGAAAAAAGACAATTGAAAAGATTAACAATAATATAACTTTAAATAGCATTTACAACATGACAAAGTGGTTACAACAATAACAATTTATTCTGTTGTTAAATTAACACACTGAACTTAAAACCACTTACCACTATTTATCCTTGACAACTTGTATCCGATCATGGGTCACACTAGTGGAACAGCAAAGAAGGTGTTGAGGTTCATGCTGGTAGTCGTAGTCACACCTAAAAAGACAGAGTAAGGTGATAAAGGACAAGGGGAGGACATACATCCTCTTCAGTTAAACCAAAATCATCTCAAGCATCAACTTTTGCTCTTTTCAATGCCAAGGTTGTAAATCAAAATGAAAAGGCTAGATTCTCACTCAAGTGCCCCATGTTGTCGTCATCATAGCGGCCAAGGTTTGATTTCCGGTGGGCCCTTTGCTGCAGATCCTCCCCTGTGGTGCTTGTGTGCTTTTGTGTGTTTCTCTCTAACACAAAGAAAGAAAAAACATCTTAAAAAATGTCATGCTTCTGGCATTTAAATAGATTATAATCTCACCGTGTTGCTGGGTGTCATTAAGGTCACGAAGTTGTTCCATCCAAATTGGATGACAATGTCTGAAAGGTGGCAGGAGAAAATAATTAGCATTTTACGATAAACTAAATGTTCTTAATTATCTGTACATAAATGTAAACATCGACTCAAAGGACACTCTTTGGTGACGTCCTCATCTGATAATGTGGACAGTAAATGAAGATTTGAACATGAAACCATCCCCTCACTGGACAGCTCACGGAGCTTCTGAGGAGCTGTGAGCTGTCATGTCCGCCACAGCGCAGTTATAAGCGTCATGTTAACAATAGTCACGTGAACAGAGTCCCGACCACGTCAACAGCATCACGTTAAGAGCGTCACGTGAACAGCAGTCCCGACAGCATATGACACAGCGCAGTTTAAAGCGGTCACGTGAACAGAGTCCCGACGTCACGTGACCAGACCTGTACAATAACGTGTCTGGTCACGTGACTGTCCGGACTGACCGCTCCGGTATATGTGAGCTTGTCTATACATGTCTGCGTGGAACCAGTTTCAAAGCACTTCAATAAAATGGTCGTTATGAGATGAATTGTGTAGCACGTGACCCCTCAGGTGTCTTAACCCACCTGCCACAGTAATGAACCTATAATACGAAGGTTAGCTACACATTGCCTGAGCTAACATGTGGTAAAGTAAGCTAATGTTGGCTCCAACAGAAACCGACAACCTACGTTACATCGACGATGTTAAAGAAACGTGAAGACACTTAACCATCAGATAGCTAAGTTAACTTACTCTTGACGTCCAAGGCGACACAGAAATGCAGAACACTATGCCTCGAATTCAAAAGTAGCTACCCGCTAGCTCACACGAGGCTAGCTCAACTCCTCACCAGAGAGCCGAGTAGAAACCTCAGTGTCACTAACGTTGCCCGTTCAATACAACTTTTACTCTCTGAAATTAAATTAAGTTGGCATTCTTACCTCAAGAAGAGCTGTCATGTCAGGAGGCTGTCGTTCCCTCTGTGGCGTTTCGTCACTGAAGCAGGAGAGAGCAGCGCGCCGCTCAAACTGCGGAATAGTGGCGCGAAACCGGGTTCAACAGTTCAATCTGTGATCGTTGCTTTCTGATCACTGCACCTGGCCTCGCTCTCTCTCTCTCTCTCTCTCTCTCTCTCTCTCTCTCTCTCTCTCTCTCTCTCTCTCTCTCTCTCTCTCTCTCTCTCTCTCTCTCTCTCTCTCTCTCTCTGTTCTCTTGTCTGTCTCTGGCTGTCTGTGCTGTTTGCTTCTCTAGTAACTAGATTATTTGAAGAATACAATACAATAAAATAAAATCGCAGGAAAGGACATATTACATTTAAGAATTTAAATAATAAAGGACATTTAAAAAATAATAAAAATGAAAGTAAATACAGTGTATCTAAGTGTATATTAAGTGAAAGCGGTGTAATGTTCATTGATGTTGTTCAATTTGAGGAGGATCTGGCCAGAGGTGATTTATTGTAAAGTCTAATAGTTGCCAGGAATGTTCTCCTGTAACTGGAAGGTTCTCCTGTATCTGGAAGGTTCTTCCTGTATCATGAAGGTTCTCCTGTATCAGGAATGTTATCCTCTATCAGGAAGGTTCTCCTGTATCTGTCCTTGTGAAGCGGAGCTGAAGCAGTCTGTTGAAGAACGTGCTCCGCTGTCCCTGCAGTAGGTGGTGGAGAGGGTGCGGTCCATGTTCTCCAATATGGACAAACATTTCTTCATGTCCTCCTCTCCACCTGTTCCGGATAGTCAATCTTTGCAGCCAATGATGGAGCTGGCCTTCCACACCAGTTCAGTGAGTCGGTTGGTTTTCTCCAGTTACAATGCTGCTCCCCCAGCAGAGTACGGAGAAGTTCAGAGCACTGGTCCAACAGCCTGGTAGAACATCACCAACATCTCAGAGCACTGGTCCAACAGACTCGTAGAACATCATAATTGAGATTTTTCATATATTACAAACATTTGAGGACTTCCTTGAAAACCGTAAAGGAGTGCATTTGTTTTCTTCTCGTTTTTTAAACCGCTACCAAGCAGGGATGCTAAGTGCTAGATATTGCCAGCCTACATGGTTGGGCCCCATTTGGGAGTGGCTACAACCTGGAAAAGAAAGCTAAGATCTGACATGTTTAGAAAAAGAAGCTAAAATCAGCCCAAACTCTTAACAGGGTCTCAGATTTACAAAGCCACACACCCTCTTCAAGTCCTGGATTTCAGACAGCCAATTAACTTTTGTGGGTGTTTTGGGGGAAATTTCACCCCTTCATCTCATTGTAGGCCCTGTCTTGAGTGTTTGTGTTCAATTTTGGATATCCAGGACTAATATTTAGGAGATTATGACCATTTTGCACTTATCAAAAATATGCGAATATAAGAGAATAAGGCCCAATTTGACCATTTGGACCTTTTTTGGGGGCCCTTAAATTGCAGCTATCAGTCCCAAACTTTAGGGTATTCATATTCAGATGTCCTCTAGAGGATCCACATCTCTAAGTTGCTTGAAAGTACGAAAAATTAACTAAAAGACTGGTTTTAAGGATTTTCCTCTTGTGAAGGTTTTGGAGGCGATTTCACCCCATGACCTCAATGTATTATATTTAGGTAAATATTATATGTGAGGTTAATTTGAAAGACAATTAGGAGGTTACGGGTCAGTTGGCTGAGTAATGTGTGTGTGTGTGTGTGTGTGTGTGTGTGTGTGTGTGTGTGTGTATGCATGTGTTTAAAAAGATGCTAGTGTCAGAATTTATTTTAATTTATTCATTATCATTTCTGATTACAAATATTTGACACAGTGCTGTCGTTGATGTACATTTTATGAATAAATAAAAGTACACTTGTTCTCTGATCTTGAGAATTCACATTTATCTTTTATTGAAGAGGGAATCTATGACAGATCTGCTCACTGATGTCATCGAAGGTATAGGCGCCAAAGTACTGAATGGTAATATGTCAGAATTTGGACTGGTGAAAAACATATTTCCTTTTGATTCCAACGTACAAGTAAAATACCATCTTGGAGATAGAATAGAATTGCACAACAGTTCAAATGACTCAGTGTTTTCCCCAGATATGTCTATTATATACAATTGTGTTCTGTATTTGGTCCAGGAATACATAATTGCTCCGCTGTGTTTTAATATTGACACCAAAACACTAAACTCCATTGAGTTTTTATTAGTGCTGTGAAAATAACGCGTTAACTCAGTTAATTAAATTACAGGTTTAACTATTTTTTTATTTAACGATTTAACGCATGCGCAGAATGAGCTTCCAATCCGCCTGTTGTTGGTCGCCTCTAACCAGCAGCATGTCATTCTGTCTCTACGTGTCGCGTTAACACGACTCCGACCTCCGCCTCGCGCGCCGCAGAGCTCGGATGCCGGCGTGTGGTCACTTGCACCCCCCCCCCCCGTCAACAACTCTTCTCGGAGCTCTTGCCTGTCTTGAGAGCCCTGTAAATGTATATATGTGATTAATCATGATTAATCCACAGAAACCTGTGATTAACCTGATTAAAAATGTTAATTATTTCACAGCCCTAGTTTTTATCTGTTTTTAATTTGTAAAGAGATGGAAAGGATGGGAAGCTTGAAATAAGAAAGTCTGACTAACAAAGCAGTTCTGTACTTGTCAGTGTAGACCAAACAGCCTTATGATTATGTCAATTCTTGTTTCAAGCATTAACTTGCTCAAAACAAGTAATAACATCTCATTAACAAGTTTTAATACCTTATTAAGATAATTAAGGACTAAAACACTTAAAACAAGTGAAATGCTCCAACATGAAAATTGCCTTGTAAGAAGAAATATCTTGTCAGTCAAAAAACAAGCATAGATTGCCTTAATTTGAGATATTTCATCTTACTTAGATTTTAATTTTTGCAGTGTAGGTGATAGAGGAGGGAGTGATATAGGAGTAGGTGATAGAGGAGGGAGTGATATAGGAGTAAGTGATAGAGGAGGAAGTGATAGAGGAGGGAGTGATAGAGGAGGTAAGAGGAGGGAGAGGTGATGGGAGGAAAGAGGAAGTGATAGAGGAGGAGTGATATAGGGAGGAAGATGAGAGGAGGAAGTGATAGAGGAGGAAGTGATATAGGAGGAAGTGATAGAGGAGGGAGTGATAGAGACGGAAGTGATAAAGGAGGAAGTGATAGAGGAGGGAGTGATATAGGAGGGAGTGATAGAGACGGAAGTGATAAAGGAGTAAGTGATAGAGGAGGGAGTGATAGAGGAGGAAGTGATAGAGGAGTAAGTGATAAAGGAGTAAGTGATAGAGGAGGGAGTGATAGAGGAGGAAGTTTCAAGTTTCAAGTTTTTATTGTCACATCCCCTTTTATACAAGTATAATCGGTTCGTGAAATTCTTATGTGCAAAACACCCGACAGCAGTAGCAGACTAAAAAAAGAATAAGAATGAGAATAAACTATACAATATCCACACACAAAAAAGAAGAAAGTATTAACAATATATATATAAAACAGTGTAATAGAATATACATCATGACAATATATATATATAAAACAATGTAATAAAATATACACTTTTTGAGACTATATATATATATATGTATATACATACAATATATATATACAATATATATATATATAAACAATGTAATAAAATATACACCATGGCCATAGATATTCACAGAATATGTTCTGGTGTGTAGTGTTAATGAGGGTCTCAGTCCTTGTTCAGCAGCCTGATGGCCTGACTGAAGAAGCTGTCCCTCAGTCTGTTTGTGCGGCACTTGATACTGCGGTATCGCCTGCCTGACGGTAGAAGGGTGAACAGTTTGTGGCCGGGTGGTTATTGTCTTTCAGCATCCGTTTGGCCCTGGCCACGCACCGCTTGGTGTATATGTCCAGGATGGAGGAAGCTCACCTCCAACGATGTACTGTGCCGACCGCACCACCCTCTGTAGTGCCCTACGCCCAGGGCGGTGCAGTTCCCGTACCAGACGGTGATGCAACCTGTCAGAACACTCTCGATGGTACTGGTGTAGAATGTTCTGAGGATGCGGGGGCCATGTTGAATTTCCTCAGTCGCCTAAGGAAATACAGGCGTTGTTGGGCCCTTTTCACCACGTGAGTGGTGTGCGTGGTCCATGTGAGGTCCTCGGAGATGTGCACGCCGAGGAACTTGAAGCTGCTGACCTCTCTACTGCAACTCCGTCTATGGAGATGGGGGTGTGCTCTCCTCTCCGCTTCCTGTAGTCCACGATCAGCTCCTTGGTCTTCTTGACGTTGAGGACGAGGCTGTTCTCCTGGCCCCACTGTACCAGTGATCCAACCTCCTCCCTGTAGGCTGTCTCGTCGTGCCGGTGATCAGCCCCAACACTGTTGTGTCGTCAGCAAACTTGATGATGACGTTGGAGCTGTGCATGGCCGCAGTCGTGGGTGTACAGGAGTAGAGGAGAGGGCTCAACACGCATCCCTGAGGGGCTCCCGTGTTGAGGGTCAGCGGCTCTGAGGTGGTACCGCCCATCCTCACCACCTGGCGGCGGCCCGACAGGAAGTCCAGTATCCAGCTGCACATGGTAGAGTGCAGGCCTAGACCTCTGAGCTTGGTGTCGAGCTTGGCGGGAACAATAGTGTTGAACGCTGAGCTGTAGTCCACAACCAGCATTCGCACACAACAGTTCCTCCTCCAGGTGGGAAAGGGCGGTGTGAAGTGCCATGGCAATTGCGTCGTCGGTGGATCTGTTTTGACGATATGCAAATTGCCATGGGTCCAGCGTGGCAGGCAACATGGAACAAATGAAGTCCTTGACCAACCTCTCAAGCATTTACTGACAATCGAGGTGAGGGCTACGGGTCTCCAGTCATTCAGGCAGGTTACCTTGGGGTGTTTGGGGACAGGCACAATGGTGGACATCTTGAAGCTCTCAGGAACAACAGCCTGGGACAGGGAGAGGTTGAAGATGTCTGCGAAGACTCCTGCCAACTGGTCTGCACATGCTCTGAGGCGCGCCCGGGATGTGGTCGGGACCTGCTGCCTTTCGGATGTCCACCCGCTTGAAGGCTCTGCGCACGTCGGCCTCTGAGATGATCAGCAGGCTGGTCTCCTCGGCGGCGCTGCCTTCGGCGGCTGCCGTCACGTCGAACCGAGCGAAGAATGTATTTAGCTCGCCTGGGAGGGAGGTAGAGGAGTTCTCTTCACCGCTGGTTCTCCTCTGAAGTCCGTGATTGTCTGTAGCCCTTCCACACACCTCTCACGTCATGGCTCTTGAGCTTTTCCTCCACCTTGTTCCTGAACTCCCGCTTGGCAGAGCCGATGGTCTTACGGAGGTCGTGGCGGGCTCTTTGTATTCCGCCATATTCCCGAGTCAAAGGCGGTGTTACGCGTGCGGAGTGCAGCGCGAACATCGCCATTTATCCACGGTTTCTGGTTGGGATAACCGAACCGACTTGGTAGGAACAACGTCATCTATGCATTTCTTGATGAACCCGGTGACTGAGGACGCGTACTCACTGACGTTGTTGTCCGACGCGACCCTGAACATATCCCAGTCCGCACGTTCAAAACAGTCCTGTAGCATAGACTCCGATTGGTCCGACCAGCGTTGCACTTCCTTCACAGCGATTGGTTGCTGCTTAAGCCTCTGCCTGTAGGCGGGAGTAGTTGGATGGAGCGGTGGTCCGATTTGCCGAACGGTGGGCGGAGGAGGGCTTTGTATCCATCCCGGAAGGGAGTGTAGCAGTGGTCAAGAATCCGCTCCCCTCGTGTTGCTTTTATGTGTTGGTAGAACTGCGGGAGAACTTTCTTCAGGTTCGCTTTGTTGAAGTCCCCCGCCACAATGAAAGCAGCCTCGGGGTGTGCCGACTCCTGCTCGCTGATCGCTCCGTAGAGTTCCTTCAGCGCTATGTCCGTGTTAGCTTGAGGCGGAATGTACACAGCAGTTACGGTGACTGCTGTAAACTCCCGGTAGCCAGAATGGTCGACACATGAGCATTAGGTACTCCAGGTCCGGGAACAGAACGACTTGAGAGTATGTACATGACTTTGGTTGCACCAAGATCGGTTTATCATGAGACATACCCCTCCACGATCTTTACCAGAGAGAGTCTTTGTTCTGTCCGCGGTGGACGGAAAATCCTGCCGGCTCGATGGCTGAGTCGGTAACCTCCTCCGACATCCATGTCTCCGTAAGGCAGATGATGCAGTTGTCCTTAGTTTCCGGTGGGATTGAATACGAGCCTGTAGCTCGCATAGCTTATTGTCCAAAGACTGTACATTTGCCAGTAAAATGGTGGGTAGTGGGCTCGATTGGCTCGACGTCTCAGCCTAACCAGCACGCCAGCTCGCTTCCCCCTCCGTCGGCGACGTTTGCGTGAGATCGCGCCTAAAATGGACGGAGATAGTTCCGCTACTGTTCCTGGCGGGACGTCCGAGTAAGAGTTGAAAAACTCTGGTAGGCGGCGAGCAACTGCCGATCCAATCTCCAGAAGTGTGCATCTGTCGTACGTTAACCGGCTGCTAACGTTTTGTGCAAAAATAGTCGCAATAAGAAGAATAAATATAAAAAAACTGCTACAAAATCCGGGAGCTCGCAACACAGCGGCCATCACGTACGGCGCCATATCACGATAGAGGAGTAAGTGATAGAGGAGGGAGTGATAGAGGAGGAAGTGATAGAGGAGGGAGTGATAGAGGAGTGGCTCAGAGTGGTGGTTCATTGAGATGCCATGAGTCTGGCCTCCTCCAGCTCGGCCTTCAGGTGCTCCTCGTATGCCAGGATGTTGTGATTCCACTTCCTGCTGGTTTGGTTCTCACTCACACACACATGAGCCACCTGTTGGGTAAGCTAACTAGCATCATGCTAGCAGATCCGTTGTTGATCTCTCAGAATGTAAATCTGGTTCTGATGTATTCCAGCAGGTCAGTTGACTGACTTTACCTGAACGACTGGAATGACCATTAAGGATATCTGTTACTTACTCGTACACCTTATTTCCTCTTCGTCCGTCGCTCCTCTTCCTCTTTCTCGTCTCCACAAAATATTGTTTTCCCTGCTTTATGGAGCAGGATGAAAACAAGTGATCTTCAGTCGGTGCTCCACCTTTGTGAAAACCACTGAAGTCTAACATGATGAGGTCGTTCTATATTTTCCTCCGTGTCAACAAATCCACGCGTTCCCTCTTGAGTCCTGTGACCTTCTGACCTCGGTCCTTGGCGTTCAGCCCCGAGCCCATTGGCTCCCAGTAGAGGCCTTTGACAACTCGTCACACATATAAATGTACTTTTTGTTTACGGATAAGTGGTTTTCCTAAAAAATGCCGTTTCTCAAACGGAAGTGGGGACTATGTCCAGCGGGTTAATGCACAATTGATTTCATACCGGCCTGTTGAGCCTGAGGTCACATCGATCTGTGAGGGTCTCAGAGTGAGGACGTTCTGGGGGAAAGAGGTTCTCCCTCCTTCCAAGGCCCGTTTGAGGCTTCAGACTCCGTTTTAAGGGTCAGGGTTGAGGGGGAAGGCCCTGGGTAAGACATATAGTCTGCATTTTAAACGTCATTGAGAACGCAGTTAATTCAATTCAATTCAGTTCATTTTGTATAGCCCAAAATCACAAAATACAAACTACCCTCCGAGGGCTTTACAGTCTGTACACATAGACATCCCTGACCTTTGACCTCACATCAGATCAGGAACAACTCCCAAGAAATAGAAACAACGCTTTCACAGTGGAAATAAAGGGTAAGAACCCTTCAGGAGAGAACAGAGGATCAATAGATGTCATGTGACCAGATGAACAATAGATGTCATGTGACCAGATGAACAATAGATGTCATGTGACCAGAAGGAATCATTACAGAGTTACAACACATTCAATGAGTATGACAGAGTGTATGAATAGTTGGTAGTCGGCATGGACCACGATCCAGACCTCCATGATCCATCAGGCAGATGGAGGTAGAGAGGGGGAGTGGGCGGGGCATCAGCAGCGCCATGGACCCTATGAGACGTGAAGTCACAAGGACTCCGGGGAGGAGACAGAGTTAGTAATGTGTGATGGAGAGATGAACATTCATCCATAAGGAGAGAGAGAAGAGGAGAGAGGAGCTCAGTGTATCCTAGAGGAGAGAGATGCTCAGAGTATCCTAGAGGAGAGAGGAGCTCAGAGTATCCTAGAGGAGAGAGGAGCTCAGAGTATCCTAGAGGAGAGAGGAGCTCAGAGTATCCTAGAGGAGAGAGGTGCTCAGTGTATCCTAGAGGAGAGAGGTGCTCAGTGTATCCTAGAGGAGAGAGCAGCTCAGAGTATCCTAGAGGAGAGAGGAGCTCAGTGTATCCTAGAGGAGAGAGGAGCTCAGTGTATCCTAGAGGAGAGAGGTGCTCAGTGTATCCTAGAGGAGAGAGGTGCTCAGTGTATCCTAGAGGAGAGAGCAGCTCAGTGTATCCTAGAGGAGAGAGATGCTCAGTGTATCCTAGAGGAGAGAGGAGCTCAGAGTATCCTAGGCGTCCCCTAGCAGCCTCTCGGCCTCTCGGCCTCTCGGCCTCTCATCCTCTCGCCCTCTCAGCCTGTAGCACAGAACATGTCACCCAGCGCAACAGATCCGCTCAGATGTGTTTCTAATAGAGCGAGGAGCTCCGAGGCCCGGAGGACCACCATGGACCAGGGCGGAGGCTCATGGACGGAGGTCTCGTTGGTGTTTGTCATCGTGAGAGGATCTGGAGACAACAACCAGACTTTTTGGCAAATATTTCCCAATACAAATGTTGAAACGCTCTCGAAACGAAGGCCGTTGAGACGAAGACGCGTTCACACGCTCCGTGAAAGCGTCGGAGCGGCGAGACGACACAAACACACGTTCCTGTGCAACGCTCCTGGTGTGATCCGTGATTTATGGTAAACATTGGGAGTTTCAGCTTCACATCAATCCAGAGAACAAAGGCAGTAAAAGTGTCTTCAAGTAACGATGACACTTGGAAGACGCAGCCGAGCCGTGTGATTTACAGTCGGCAGCAGCTGTATCGATGTTCATCACGACAACAGAGGACACTTTGTCGCCTCCTCGTGAATTTTGATGAGTGTTGAATCGGTGTGTTGTTGTTGTTGTTGTTGTTGTTGTTGTTTTCTTTCACTCCTGACTAACTTTCCCCGGGAACCTCGGACACGTGCAAACTATTTAACGTGATGCAACACAGTCGGTCTCTGTGTTCGGGTTTTGATATCAAACTTTTATTTCAGACTCAATATCCAGAGAGTAAAACACATAAAAAAGAATAAAATACACACAAAATCACAAGTAAAATACACAGAACTATGAATGTTTTATGAATAGACGGCTGTACCAATGTCTCCACAGCGGGACCGGTAGAACTAAACTTTATGTTTGATGAAATCATGATGATTTAATTTTCAGAGTCATCAACCTGGCAGATAAATTTATACATAAGATGTCTTAAAACCACTTGTAAAGTATTAAATCCTGCTATATTTCCTTTTATTTCATTTTGCCTTTCATACTAAATCTCAGTTCAACTGTACCACTGATTGGGCTGAAAGAGATATATTTACTTTAAGCATCTTCGCCTTTTATGTAGAACTTCCTCTGGTCCTAGGCCTGGTTTGAGGTCAGACTGAGGTGTTGAGTGGTCTAGTCACCTGACCTCACCCCCAACTGATGAATGCGGGTTCTCCCTTTTCGGGTTCTTCCTAATGGGGTCCTCCATTTTGGAAAGCACACATTAGAGTAGCGAGTGTGTCACTGTGAATTCAATCTATTTTATTTTATATAGCCTAAAATCACAATTTAAAAATCTGCCTTTCCGAATTGGGCTTTACAATCTGTACACATAGACATCCCTGACCTTTGACCTCACATCAGATCAGGAAAAAAACTTCAAAGGAATCCCCAAAAAAATTCACGGGGAAGACTTAGAGGTGGTTATTATTTTAAAATGTTACTTTATTTAGAAAAATTTACACATTTTAATTTCTAGTCAAATCGACACAGACTTGAACATCCAATGACGAGGCTCTCCTCCAAACCACCTGACTTCCTGCCACCCGGCCGATCATAAAACCTGTTTTAAACTCGACGGAAACCAAATGAACCTCCCCACTGAGACGTGACGACATGCCGCCGTCTCTGTGCTCGTGAGAACGCGACAGGCTCGGCGAGCCGAAGGAGACTTTCGCCGAGCGACGAACCTTGGAAAACCGGATACGCCTTCTAGATATGCCTGAGGAGGGATCGTTCATTTCACACCTCCGATTCAGACCGCTCAGTGCAGACAAGTGAACGTTAGCAACTCAATCCAAATGGAAGGACAGAGAGCGCATCATGCGAGTGGGATTATGGTGGTTTTATGAGCGTGGAGGACGCACACGAGCATCCTTGAGAATTCTCTGAAGGAAGCACTCGGATCTCGTGGTATTCCGAGGATCCTTGACACCGGAGCGCTCCTTGGAGCGCGATTCACCGCCTTAGCGTTCTTGAAATTCAGCCGTTGAAGGGTTGAGGAAGCCGACATGTCTGGAGGGGGCGTTTAGGTGTCTGTCCGCTACAATAGGTCGTACTGCATGTGGAGACAAAGGACTACGGCGTCTCCACTTGCTCATATGGACGCAAATGCTGATAATGAAAAGGTGGACGTCTGTGCTACAACCTGTTAGTTATTGCCTCTCATGTATAATGTACCCGTCCGTTGGGACCCCTGAATCTGAGCCAGACCAGGTCACCATCACCTTCTGGTTTCTTCCTTTGTTCTGCACCGTTCTTTAGGGAGAGTCTTTCAGATAATAAACACATTGTTACATAACCCCCTCAAGGATTTTGTTCCTTCCTGTGATTAAAGGCATTTGTGGGCCTTCCCGCTGTAAACCCAGTGGATAGCATCCTCCTGGGTGTCATTGTTGCATTTCAGAATGCCTTGCATGATGAATTACGAACGCACTTGTTTTTCCAAGAATTCCATTGTGCCGCGTCACGTATGTGGCCCACCTCTCAGGAGACGATAACACGCGATTCATTCTTAGGGGGAACAGAAACGCTCTGAGTCGTCGTCCTCCACGGGGCGGTGCTTTGTGAAGCTACCTCCGCACATAAATCCAGTAATTACGGGATTACCATACCATAAGGGATTCCTGATCCCGGTGGCTTTGAATACACATTCTGGAGCGTTATGAGCTTTGAATAAGACTAAGAAGTAAAGAAGGAGAAGTTCTGGTCGACCGCGATGATTTGACAGTAGTTTTATAGCAATCCCACTTCCTGTGTTGTTTGTGAAGACTTTGTATTGTACATTGTAGAGAGGACACACACTGTATCTCAGTTACCCAGTTGACATTATTATGGTAGATATTGGGAAAAAAACTCTCGCCTTTTGCTTTGTTTTAGGATACGATAAAATGTTTATCGCCGTGAATACCTTTTACTGTCAACGTGCTGTACTTAATTTATATTTCTGCACAGTATCCTGGCAACTACAACAACAATTACGGTTTTACCGGTTGTGCTGAGGCCAATAAAAAGCATTCAAGGTGAGGGAAAGGTCAAGAACGCCTCTCCCACTTAGTCCGTTTAAAGCAATGGCATCTTTGATATCGCAAACACAAAGAGGGCAGAGATGTGCCAGGGGCGTCGTTGGGCCTATTTTAGAGGGGCTACGGGATGTGGCTGTCGGTAGTCATTAACGATTGTTACCTGCTTACATTTATTTTGAATTGAGGCAAATGAAAGGGAACAGTTAGAAACCGTCTCCAGTGAGCGAGAGCGTGAACGAGCGAATTCGAAACACGAGAAATAACTATCGACTTCTCTCTATTCTATTGTGTTCCATTGAATGGTTTATTTGACACTGAACTAGTTCATCTGTATCTCAGTGATAGAGTCCAAATGAAGAGCATAACATATCACTATGACCTGACATGATGTCTCTTGTGTTATCAGATACTGAATGAAGCAAAACTTTCTGATTGAACCAATCGATGAACTGTCAGAAACAATGGATATGAAACAATGGATAAGAAACAATGGATAAGAAACAATGGATATGAAACAATGGATAAGAAACAATGGATATGAAACAATGGATATGAAACAATGGATAAGAAACAATGGATATCCTCCCAAAAAATTGCCTGGCGCAAACACACCCTGACATGCCACTCCCCTTGGGGCTTAGCCCCCCCCTTTCCTGATAGGTGCTGTACGCGTGATGAGAGTAAAGGTGAAGCAACCATCTGGGGGCGGGGCCTAACGGACAATAACAATAAGATCTTCTGTTCCAGAAGGCTTAATTGCTTCCCGTCGACAGCCGTGTCAGACGTGAGCTTAGTGGAGGTTTAATGCAGCCAACGATGCATCGCCTTTGTGTTTCATCTCCTGGCAACAGAATGCAACGTTACATCATTTTGTCATGGATTATAACCAGTTATTACTAAATATGGAACGACACACATTGTCTTAAAATCCATCCTCCCCCCTCTTTCTTAATGCCTGTATCCTTTCTGTCTTTTCCTCCCCCTCTCTCTCCTCCTGAACCCGGAGCGCTGTCACTCCTTTATTCCATCGCTCCATCATTCTGTTTGCTCCTCTGCAGTTCTGAGTATTCATCCGTCGACACGTCTGCTCCCTTCTTCCTGACGAGGAGAGACAAGCGGGGAGAGGCCATTGGAAAAGAGGAGGGGGGGGAGGGAGGAGGAGGGGAGGTGGGAGGAAAAGGGAGATACCTGGGGGGGGGGGGGGGGGGGGGGTAATGACTGAGAGGTGTTTAAGACACCAGACAGGAAGTAAGAAAGGTGGAAGAAGAGACGGAAGTGTCATGAAGAGAGGTGGCGGGAGAAGAGGAAGCTGTTCAGACATATTCACATGGCTGTTGAGAACAGCGGCTAGTGAATGTGGAACAGCGGCTAGTGACTGTGGAACAGCGGCTAGTGGATGTGGAACAGCGGCTAGTGAATGTGGAACAGCGGCTATTGAATGTGGAACAGCGGCTAGTGAATGTGGAACAGCGGCTAGTGAATGTGGAACAGCGGCTAGTGAATGTGGAACAGCGGCTAGTGGATGTGGAACAGCGGCTAGTGAATGTGGAACAGCGGCTAGTGAATGTGGAACAGCGGCTATTGAATGTGGAACAGCGGCTATTGAATGTGGAACAGCGGCTAGTGAATGTGGAACAGCGGCTAGTGGATGTGGAACAGCGGCTATTGAATGTGGAACAGCGGCTAGTGAATGTGGAACAGCGGCTAGTGGATGTGGAACAGCGGCTATTGAATGTGGAACAGCGGCTAGTGGATGTGGAACAGCGGCTATTGAATGTGGAACAGCGGCTATTGAATGTGGAACAGCGGCGAGTGAATGTGGAACAGCGGCTATTGAATGTGGAACAGAGGCTAGTGAATGTGGAACAGCGGCTAGTGAATGTGGAACAGCGGCTATTGAATGTGGAACAGCGGCGAGTGAATGTGGAACAGCGGCTAGTGGATGTGGAACAGCGCCTATTGAATGTGGAACAGCGGCTAGTGAATGTGGAACAGCGGCGAGTGAATGTGGAACAGCGGCTAGTGAATGTGGAACAGCGGCTAGTGAATGTTGAACAGCGGCTATTGAATGTGGAACAGCGGCTATTGAATGTGGAACAGCGGCGAGTGAATGTGGAACAGCGGCGAGTGAATGTGGAACAGCGGCTATTGAATGTGGAACAGCGGCTAGTGAATGTGGAACAGCGGCGAGTGAATGTGGAACAGCGGCTAGTGAATGTGGAACAGCGGCTAGTGAATGTGGAACAGCGGCTAGTGAATGTTGAACAGCGGCTATTGAATGTGGAACAGCGGCGAGTGAATGTGGAACAGCGGCTAGTGAATGTGGAACAGCGGCTAGTGGATGTGGAACAGCGGCTATTGAATGTGGAACAGCGCCTATTGAATGTGGAACAGCGGCTAGTGAATGTGGAACAGCGGCTAGTGAATGTGGAACAGTGGCTATTGAATGTGGAACAGCGGCGAGTGAATGTGGAACAGCGGCTAGTGGATGTGGAACAGCGGCTAGTGAATGTGGAACAGCGGCTAGTGAATGTTGAACAGCGGCTATTGAATGTGGAACAGTGGCTATTGAATGTGGAACAGCGGCGAGTGAATGTGGAACAGCGGCTAGTGAATGTGGAACAGCGGCTAGTGAATGTGGAACAGCGGCGAGTGAATGTGGAACAGCGGCTAGTGAATGTGGAACAGCGGCTAGTGAATGTGGAACAGCGGCTAGTGAATGTGGAACAGCGGCTAGTGAATGTGGAACAGCTGCTATTGAATGTGGAACAGCGGCTAGTGAATGTGGAACAGCGGCTAGTGAATGTTGAACAGCGGCTATTGAATGTGGAACAGCGGCTAGTGAATGTGGAACAGCGGCTAGTGAATGTGGAACAGCGGCTAGTGAATGTGGAACAGCGGCTAGTGAATGTTGAACAGCGGCTATTGAATGTGGAACAGCGGCTATTGAATGTGGAACAGCGGCGAGTGAATGTGGAACAGCGGCTAGTGAATGTGGAACAGCGGCTAGTGAATGTGGAACAGCGGCTAGTGAATGTGGAACAGCGGCTAGTGAATGTGGAACAGCGGCTAGTGGCCGTGGAACAGCGGCTGTGGAAATTCACCCACACTCCTCCGCTCTCTTCACTGGTTACCGGTGGCTGCTCGCATCCGCTTCAAAACACTGGTTCTGGCGTACCGTGCTCTGAACGGATCGGGCCCCGTCTACATCCGGGATATGGTCACACCGTACACCCCGTACAGCCAATCGACTTGTGCCTCCTGCACCTCGAGCTCATCACTCTACATCCAGACTGTTTGCTGTCCTGGCTCCTCAGTGGTGGAACGAGCTCCCCACTGACATCAGGACAGCAGAACGTCTCTACATCTTCCGCCGGAGACTGAAAACACACCTTTTCTGACTAAATGGATTAAAACACAGATTTGCACTTCAGTGGCACTTAAATAGCTCTTACATTGTACTTTTGTAGTTCGACAATTTCGAAGAAATGTTACTTCCTGTATTCTTGTTGTTCTTGGTTGGTACTCTAGGTTGATGCACTTATTGTAAGTCGCTTTGGATAAAAGCGTCTGCTAAATGACATGTCATGTAATGTCATGGAACAGCGGCTAGCGGCTGAGAACACCGTATGGCGGCTGTGGAATAGTATCTCATCCATGTGGGCACTTTATAATCGTGCTGCCGCCCATAGATGAAATGCTGAAATACTTGATCATGTGACATGTTGCTGAAGTGATGATGACGACGATGATGCAATGATGACGTCACCTGAGCACAGACAGGTGTGTTTGGCAAGAGGAAGGGAAAACTATTTTTCAACCGCATATTAAGACAAAGAGAGTTTTTTTCTGTTTAATACGAGTTTCATTTCTGTTTCTGTTGCTCTTCCGCAATAAAAGGAAGTATTGAAGTGACACCACGAATAGAATACGCGTTGATTGGCCGACCCCTCCTACAGCGAGACTTCCTGCATGCTTTTGATTGGCCGACGCGGTATCTTGCTGGCCTGATTGCTGCATTGCAGTGTCACAGGTCAATTTCTGTTCATTACATTCAGTCTTTTTAATTTGAAATTTTGTCTTCAACTTATTTGGGTTCAGGCAAACATTGAGAAATACTTCACGGCTCGGTTGGGTTTCGGGAAAAATCAACGTTTGGATTCAAATGAATACTTATGTAAAGTTAATGGAGTACGCACGTTTCTATTCCTTGGGAGTTGTTCCTGATCCGATGTGAGGTCAAAGGTCAGGGATGTGGTATTGTGTACAGATTGTAAAGCCCTCTGAGGAGAATTCGTAATGTGTGATATTGGGCTGTATAAAATGAACTGAATTGAATTGAATGTGACAAATAAATCAACATTGATTTCTTGTTTTAAAGCCCAAAGCTCGTCTCCTGGGCTCCAGTGGTCCGGTTCAGGATTATTGTTGCTTCATTTCTAAAGCTTTAATTTGTGGTTTTATTGCATTATATATTATTATATTGTCTGGTTGTCCCTGATGTTTTGTCCTGTGTGGTTTTCCTGTTCATTGTTTTCACTCTTGTCCCTATATTTTATATTTTAAGGTTACTTCATTTTATTATCTTGTCATTTAAATGATGTATTGGATTCACTCGGGGTCAAAGGTTAACGGGGCCTGAGGCAGAACACGACACATTGCACTTCTCTCTCTAAAATGGGGACAGAAATGCAGGTGAATCCTTTTCCCCATGCTGCCCTTTGCTCCTGAACGCAGCCAGTGGTCGACTCCAGATAACAAACGACTGACGACAACATAAGAAAAACAAACTGTTGTCCGCGGCCCGGAGCGGAGGAACACTTCTCAGTTTATAGGACGGCAAATGGTGATTTAGAATAAAAGAAATGTCAGCGACGGACTCCAAACGGATGCTTTAATAGCCAATAGACGGGCTGATGAATTCATAGGTCAACAAGAAATCCCCAGAGAGAGGAACACATAATCTCAGAGGCGAGAGCGCGTCCTCTGGAGGGGAATGTTCTCTCCTACCTGGTCGGCTGCTCTGACAAAGTATCGTAAAAACAGGAAAGGAAGTCTTGAATTTGACATCCTCCCCTGCAGAGAGAGACGAGCACAGAGACTAAGTAGACCTGCAGTGAGCGTGGAGGAACACGGGGAGCGCCGCGTACCTGTTCCTGACGGATGGGGGGTGAGAGGAGAGTGGGCGGCCCCACGGCCACGACGCACTGCCTTGTGGGTAATGGCCACTGATGCATAGCGGCCCGGCTGTCATTCTCAGGGGTCCGGCTCCATTAGAGAGGCGAGAAATAGGCTCTCTGTGTGTGTGTGTGTGTGTGTGTGTGTTTGTTTGTTAGAGAGAGATGTGTTGGCGAGGATGTGGTTCCATTCGGAAATAGCCTATAAGAGGCTATTGTGTGTGTGTGTGTGTGTGTGTGTGTGTGTGTGCACACGGGCATGTGTCCATGTGTGTGTTAGAGAGGATGTGTTGCATTAGGAAATGGCCTGTAAGAGTCTAGTGTGTGTGTGTGTGTGTGTGTGCGCACATATATAGCTTACAGTCCATTTCTGTTAGAGAAATATAAATATTATTTACTTGTGTGCAGAGATAATCTATTTGTGAACACATTGGCTGCACACTCGCACGTGTCCCTCTGTCTGTGTGTGTGTGTGTGTGTGTCTTTTGACTGCATGTAGAAGAGCGGAGCCCTCCTTTGTGTGTGTGTGTGTGTGTGTGTGGGGGCGGGCATGTATTGCTGATGTTATGGGGACATCAATCTGTTCACACACTCACCTGGTGGGGACCGTCCTTCCACGGGAACAACATGCTGGTCCACACGATGTAAACCTTTACATTTTAGGAGGAAGACTGGGTAACGGTTATGGTGACGGCTAGAAGTAAGTCAGTGTGTGTGTGTGTGTGTGAAAGGCCTTCATCTCTGACACCTCTCTGCTCCCGCACTTTCGACTCCTCAGTCTTTCATCTCCAACTCACACACTTCAGTATTCCCCCCTACTTACTCTCTCTCTGTCACACACACACACACACACACACACACACACACACACACACACACAGATCTATATCAGCGACCAGCGTGGACTGAGCTACTTTTATTTTTGACAGAGAGGCTAATGGGACTTTCTGTCTCATCGGGACAATTACCCACCTGTTGGGGCTCTATTTGACACACACGCACACACACGCACACACACCCCACACACACACACAACTCCAATAAAACATGTTTATTACACCGCCACCTTCCCGACCTCAATAGTGTACAGTGTAACCATAGTTATCATAGCCTATCACAGCTCTGAAACCTATTTAATTATCTGTCCGTGTGTGTGTGTGCGTGTGTGTGTGTGTGTGTGTATGTGTGTGTGTGTGTGTGTGACTTCCTGAGTGGTGTGTGTTTCCGTCTCCCGGTGACTCAGTTCATGTGAAACTAATTTGCATCACCAAACCGAAGCGGCCCGTGTTATGATATGATTTCCTTTCTCCAAATCAATAATGAGGATAGGAATTGAACGTATCTGTGGGTGGTTGTTGTGGTTGTTGTTGTTGTTGTTTTTTTCATTAGTTTCCCCGCCAATAGCTGCCGTAGAAGAGGCTCATGGCGGTCGTACAGTCTGTTGCTCATTTCAAATCAAATAATCCCGACGTGAAGTTTCCAGACGGATTGTTTTATTGTCTTCATAACGCAGCGCGCCTCACTCTGTAGACGTGTCTCTGTTCTCATGTTTCCTCAGGATACTTTTCACATGAAGTAACGATCAAAACGTTTCCACTCCCAACTACGTGATGCTCTCCTCCAGAGTCAATTTCCTCTGGGTAGATGCATTTCAAAATAAATGTCCGTGTTTACTGGAGACGTCTTAGTTGTGTTCAGGTACTTGGTTCTGTTTGGGAACTCATAACGCCGGTTTAAGTGAACATGATTATGTTTTTTGACATGGCTAGACCTCTTTTACCCAGAGTTCATGGCTCCTGCACTCGGGTCACGGGCGTGGTGACACCGTCGGCGTTTCTCAATCAGCGTACTTGTGCGTACTTTCCTCTACTTGTGTCCTCGTGACTCGTGGCTCGTCATCAGTCTCAGCCCGAGTACATGTTCACATTCAAAGTCCGCTTCTCGCAAAGCACGGTCAAAATGCCCGGATGTGACTTGATCCTCCCACTTTACCCAGGATGCATCAGAGGAGACTTGTGCGTACTCTGGCCAGCATATATCCCAGAATGCATTTCACCAGCAACCGGAAACAGTAGCGGAGGAGAAAATAAACTACTGACAGTTGACTTTTTATAAATACTACTGTTGTTGAGTCACGGAATGTCATTTTAGGCACTCACGGGCGCCGTGGAAAGCACTTGACCGGTGACCCCCCCCCCCTCCATCGCATGTTTTCCGTGACACGAGGAGACGGTCAATTTGCATGTGAAATGTTCACACGTGTATTATTTTTCTAATAAGCTCTCGGCGGTCATTCTTTTTTCTTTTTTCTTGTGCGCTGAGCTGGAGGAGGGCCAGCTGTGACGTCACTCCCTCACCCACTATATATATTTTATATATACAGTATATATATATAAAATATAAATAATATTTAAATACATATATATATATATTCATACAAATATATCTATATATATCTATATATTATATATATATATATAAATGTATATTTATTTATATATATAAATATATATTTATTTATATATATAAATATATCTATATATTATATATACATATAAATGTATATATACATTATATATAACATATATATAAAATATTATCTATATATAATATTTATATAATAAATACAGAATATATATTTATGAAATATATAGATAATATATATTTATATGTAATATATTATATATAACATATACAAAATATATATATGATGTATATCTATATTATACATATGTTTATATATTTATGTATATATAGGGCAAGACGTTTTACCCACAATGCCTTTCAGAACCGTGAGTTAACATAACGTGTTCTTTTAATCACGGTCGACCCTCGTGGAAATATAACCTCTGACCCCGGCGCCATCGATCCACGATCCGCCGGCCTCTCTTTAGCTCTGCTAAATATGCAATTTGTTGCATCGCCGTCAGCCGATTGGCTGCTGAGATCTGAGATAATGTTCAAGCGCGAGCAGACGCCGGCCTGCGGGGCTCCTCATTGGCTGAGCCGGCGCCGCGCCAAAGGTCACCGCAAATTACAAGTGGTCAGCTCGCCTCCGTCTACCGCGATCAGAGCTCAGCCAGGATTACACCGCTGACGTGTGTGTGTGTGTGTGTGTTTTGGTTTATTTGCAGTCAATCAACAGACGTCAACATCCTGAAGAGTGACCTAGAGACACGGTCCACGACTCTACATCACTCCTGTCAATCACCTTTAGCCCCGCCCCTAAAGCGTCCCCTGCTTCATGGTCTGTGTGACTCTACAGACCATCATGTACTAAATGATGACATCATGCTGTATAGAAGACTTGAAACTAGAGACTGAGACATCAACTCATGTTTACAATGTACAAAGTAGAGTCACTATATAGACTTCTATACAACCAGAGGAGCCCCCTGGTGGTCAGGAGAGAGAATGCAGCTTTAACACATGAAGCATAGACTTCTATACAACCAGAGGAGTCGCCCCTTGGTGGTCAGGAGAGAGAATGCAGCTCTAACACATGAAGCATAGACTTCTATACAACCAGAGGAGCCCCCTGGTGGACATTAGAGAGAATGCAGCTTTAAAGACATCTGCTTCACTCGTCTGGTTCGATTTTATTCCTATCGGGGGACTAACGACTCACGAAAGCTTTACATGGTTTAGTTTAGCGTGAAGCAAACGCTTATTGTTCAGATAAAGGCCAATTAATATGCACACGTTTATATTTATTCTTTAAATTATGCAGTGAAAAAGCAATAAGAACAAAGGAAATATTCAAAACAATACATAGTATAACACTATGATGCTCCCTAACCAGGTCCTACTGGGCCCATTCTTACCTTTCACAATAAAAGCCCTGTGTGTGAACGGCAGGCTGTGTGTGTGTGTGTGTGTGTGTGTGTGTGTGTGTGTGTGTGTGTGTGTGTGTGTGTTCGCTTATCGCACCACACACACGCCAACCAGGTGTCCAGATGGGTGCTTATTCAAGTTGTGTGTGTTTGTGCACTCAGGTGTTTTTCGAGGCGTCAGTGTATTTTTGCTGAGTCATGTTTAGGCAGTTGCACCTGTATTTATGTTTCTGCGTTTGATGGATTAATTCAATGTAACATAGATCATGTTTATTCAGGTGTGTGTGTGTGTGTGTGTGTGTGTGTGTGTGTGTAGGTTTGTGGGCTGAAGCGATGCAATGATTACAGCTTCTCTCAGTCATTTGCTCTCTCGTTCCTTCCTCTCTCTCTCCGCTCCCTCTTTCTTCCTTCCTTTCTTTCTTTTTTTACCTTCATTTCTTCATTTCTCTCTTCCCTTTACCTCCCTCTCTCCCTCCCTCCCTCTCTCCCTCCCACTCTCTCTCTCTCTCCATGCGTGGCTCCCTCTTTCCCGACCCATAAATAATCCATTCACACAAGGCTGCCTACGAAATAACAAAAAGTTATGGAGCGCTTTACCAATCCCTCCCTCCCTCCCCCTCTCTCTCTCCCTCCCTCTCTTCCTCCATCTCCCTGCCTTTTCTCCCTCTTTCTCTCTCCTTCTCTCCCTCACCCTCTCTTCCTCCCTCCCCCTCTCTCCCCTCCCTACCTCCCTCCCTCTCTCTTCCTCCCTCCCCCTCTCTCCCCTCCCTACCTACCTCCTCTTCCTCCTCCCTCTCTCCTCCCTCACCCTCTCTCCTCCCTCTCTCCCTCCCTCTCTCCTCCCTCCCTCCCTCCTCCCTCTCTCCTCCTCCCTCTCTCCTCCCTCCCTCCCCCCTCCCTCTCTCCTCCTCCCTCCCTCTCTCCTCCATCCCTCCCTCTCTCCTCCTCCTCCCTCCCTCCCTCTCTCCTCCCTCCCTCCCTCCCTCCCTCCCCCTCCCTCCTCCCTCCTCTCTTCCTCCTCCTCTCTCCCCCTCTCCTCCCTCCCTCTCTCCCTCCCTCCCTCCCTTCTCCTCCTCCCTCCCCTCTCTCCCTCCCTACCTCCTCCCTCTCTTCCTCCTCCCCTCTCCCTCTCTCCCCTCCCTCCCTACCTCCCTCCCTCTCTCTTCCTCCCTCCCCCTCTCTCCCCTCTCTCCCTCCCCCTCTCTCCCTCCCCCTCTCTCCCCTCCCTACCTCCCTCCCTCCCCCTCTCCCTGCTGAGGTAACTCCTCTCCAGAGTTACCTCAGTACCACCATGTTCTCCCGCTGAGGTCCATGTCGTGTGTCCACATTTAAATTGAATGTGTGGTGTGTGTGTGTGGGGGGGGGGGGGGTGACAGGAGGAGGGAACAGCTCTATATTCCATCTCTCTCTCCTCCAGGATGCTCGGGCCCAGAGGCGCAAACACAGATTTACACTCCTTGTGTGTAACATGCAGAATGAATAATAACAGGGAGCGACACGAGGAGGAGGAGGAGGAGGAGGAGGAGGAGGAGGAGGAGGCGGCTGCTCCTCCTCCGTGAACAACGAGAAGTCATCGCTGATGACCTGGAGCTTCAGACTTTCTTCTTTTTTTTCTGAACTGATTCGTTGTCTTGAATTAACGACTTTACTGTGAAGCATGTGACATAGACACACAAACACACACACAGACAAACACACACACACAGAGACAAACACACACACACACACACAGGGACACACACAGATACAAACACACACACACACACAGAGACAAACACACACACACAGAGACAAACACACACACACAGAGACAAACACACACACACACACACAGGGACACACACAGATACAAACACACACACACACAGAGACAAACACACACACACACACACAGGGACACACACAGATACAAACACACACACACACAGAGACAAACACACACACACACAGAGACAAACACACACACACACAGGGACAAACACACACACACAGAGACAAACACACACACACACAGAGACAAACACACACACACACAGAGACAAACACACACACACACAGAGACAAACACACACACACACACAGAGACAAATACACACACACACAGAGATAAACACACACACACAGTGATAAACACACACACACAGTGATAAACACACACACACAGTGATAAACACACACACACAGTGATAAACACACACACAGTGATAAACACACACACACAATGATAAACACACACACACACAGAGATAAACACACACACACAGGGACAAACACACACACACAGAGACAAACACACACACACACAGAGACAAACACACACACAGAGACAAACACACACACACACAGAGACAAACACACACACACAGGGACAAACACACACACACAGAGACAAACACACACACGCACACACTCACACACACACACAGAGACAAACACACACACACAGAGACAAACACACACACACACAGAGACAAACACACACACACACAGAGACAACACACACACACAGAGACAAACACACACACACACAGAGACAACACACACACACACAGAGACAAACACACACACACACAGAGACAAACACACACACACACAGAGACAAACACACACACACAGAGACAAACACACACACACACAGGGACACACACACACACAGAGACAAACACACACACACACAGAGACAAACACACACACAGAGACAAACACACACACACACAGAGACAAACACACACACAGAGACAAACACACACACACACACAGAGACAAACACACACACACACACAGAGACAAACACACACACACAGACAAACACACACACACACAGAGACAAACACACACACACACAGAGACAAACACACACAGAGACAAACACACACACACACAGGGACACACACACACACAGAGACAAACACACACACACACACAGAGACAAACACACACACACACACAGAGACAAACACACACACGCACACACTCACACACACACACACACACACGTCGCGTTGGAAATAGACAGGTGTTTTCCCAACACATCCTATGACCCGCTGTGTGACGTGATGTCAGCCTTCCAGTCAGCGGGTTGGGGGTTCAATCCCCGCCTTGTCAGGTGTCCTTGAGCAAGAGGTCAAACCAATGGTTCCCCTCGCGGTGCCCGTGTGGCATCGTGGGGTACTGCAGGCCGGAGACACAGCTGTGTCACCTGCCTACGGGAGGCAGTGTGATTGGTTGTGTGGCTGGGAGGGACCAGGAAGTGAGACCCGTTGTTGTTGTTGTTGTTGTTGTTGTTTAGTCCGTGTGTTGTGATGCGATCCCCCTGAAGTCAGACGCCCGTACACAACAACCCTCCGAGTCCGCTCTCTGGTTGGGGGTTGGCTTGAGTTGGAGGGTGAAGCCGTAACCACGGCAACGCTATAGCCGCAATTAATATTCATTTATTATTCTTCTCCTCTGTTCTTATTTCAGCTCTCGTTCCTTTCATCTGCTCCCCCCTCCTCCCCTCTCAGCTCACCACCTTCCTTTACCTCTTTCACCTCCTCTCTCCTTCTCCTCGTTTCCCCTGCTCTCGTCTTTTATCTCCTCTCCTCGCCCTCCCTATTTATCTTCTCTCCTCTCTTCTGAAACTATCGCTTCTCTTCTGCCCTCCCTCCTCTCTTCCCCCCTACCTGTGACTCCAAAGCTGTGTGTGTGTGTGTGTGTGTGTGTGTACGTATGTGTGTCTGTATGTATGTTTGTGTGTGTGTGTGTTAGTGTGTGTGTGCGCGCACTTCAAAACCACATACAACTTTAACTTTAACCAACTTTAATCTGTTGTACTCCACCGGACGTGATAACATAACACACACACACACACACCACACACACACCTGGGCGCTAGTTAAACTGAGCATGGCCCTGAGTAGCGGTTGGCTGTTCAGTAAGCAGGACCGCAGAGAGATGGAGCTCCTCTCCGTTTGATGTTGGATACCTCCTCCTCCTCCTCCTCCTTCTCTTCGTCCTCTTCTACCCGTTTCTCCTCCTCCTCCCTTCATCCTGGCTCAACTTATAGTACCACGGCACATCTTTTCAAATACACACACAGACAGACACACACTCATACATACACGCAAACACACACACAAACATACATACACACACACACACGCAAACATACACACAGACACACATACGTACACACACAAACAGACACACACTCATACATACACGCAAACACACACACAAACATACATACACACACACACACGCAAACATACACACAGACACACATACGTACACAGACACACAGTGTTCTCGTCTTGCTCTCCGTCACATGGCCTTGGCCTCGCTCAGCGTTAATGAAAAAGGAAGTCGAGGCTTCTTCTTCTTCTTCTTCTTAAAAAAGAAGCAGATTCAGATGTTTTTTCCTCTGTTTGTTTGTTTTTCGACCTCCAAGGAAAAGCGTTACAGCAGGTTGAGCGTCGGAGAGGAGAAGCAATTGGTTTTCTTTTCCCAGTCGGAGCGGAAGTCAAATCCTTCGTATGCAAATGTTACTCAACATGCGACGCGGCGCCTTCTGCCGCGCAGCGCGAGCTGAATGTCAGAGCGGAGCTGAGCGGCGAGCTTCAGCCGCGACGGGCGACGGCGAGGCGTGAAGGGCTCGATGTGCCGCTCGATCGCAAATCAAAATGCCCAATGTTCTTCCCGCGAGCCGGTGTTCCCGTGGATCGGCTTTCCCGTGGATCGGCTTTCCCGTGGACCGGTGT
>NC_079388.1:2644240-2649240 GCF_029220125.1 Pseudoliparis swirei
CACGCACACACAGGGCTGGAGTCTCCCTCAGCCTCTTCTGTTGCAGCTGTATCTGCACACAATGTCTCATCTGAATAAGTGCATCAGTCTGACTGCACGCTCCTCGTCTCCTCGCCTCTGCTCTTCTTCTCTTATCCTCGTCTCCTCGTCTCTGCTTCTCGGCTCCTCGTCTCTGCTCCTCGTCTCCTCGCCTCTGCTCTTCTTCTCTTATCCTCGTCTCCTCGTCTCTGCTTCTCGTCTCCTCGTCTCTGCTTCTCGGCTCCTCGCCGCGTCTCCTCTCCTCCTCGCCTCGGCGTGCTCAGTGTAGTCTCGAGGAGCTCGTTACCATCGGCCTCCTGCAGCATCAGACTGGAGCTGCCACGAGGCGAGAGCTGCTCGGGAAAACAAAGAGTGACATCACAAATGTAAACTTGCATTGAAATTAAAGGTCAAATATAATTGTAGACTTAAACCTTCAAATCCTAAAGTTCTGAGCAGACAGCAGGTGTCAGCGCCCAGCTGTTGACATCACTGTAGAGCACCAGAGGTCCTCGTCTCCCACCATGTCTGCTGCCCCTGAACGCAGCGCTACAGTAATACAGGCCTAGAAATTCCTCCATTTCCCCTCCTGTCGCTTCGTGTTTACTCGCCGTGTGCACTAAACTTTATTCCCCGTGCGCTCCAAACTCAGCGTCTCTACCCACTTTATATTATATTAAATATTTCAATTCATGTATTGTCGTGTATCCAGCGTGTCAGACTGCAGTCCTCTACACACTGTGGAGGTCTGTATGTGTGTCTGATTATAATATAAGTATGACTAATGGACTGCTTCTGTTTACACCCGACCACGCTCAGTGTGTGTGAGTGTGTGCGTGTGCGTGCGTGTGTGTGTGTGTGTGCGTGTGTGTGTGTGTGTGTGTGCGTGTGTGTGCTTCATTCCATCATAATAAAGCCTGTTGCTCTCTCTCTGGTTTACAGACATTAGCGAGCGTCGGACTAGCGACACACGGAGCGATAGATATGAGAGCCAGAGGGGGCGGGGGGGGATGCAGATATCACCGCGCGGCTCGTCACCGCATGATGGATAGCAGAGAAGACGATGGAGGAAGAGGAACAGGATAGAGATGATAAAAAAGGGTAATAGGATTGAGACGCAGAGATAGAAAATGAGAGAACAAGAACCAAGGAATGTATTATTCGTGTTCGGTGAGATTGAAATCATCGGGGGGGGAAAACCCGACAGCCCTCATCGTGTTCAGACGGCAGGAAAAACAACCATGTTTACTTTTCCCTGAGGGCGGGGGGGGGGGGGAAATGACAATTGTTGACAGTCGTCACGTTCGGGAGCGAAGCGGGAATCAGACAAAACAATAGTCGTGTACCGCGGCGGAAAACACGAGTCGGGGCTGAACCAAGTGGTGTGAGTCCACTTCCTGTGTTGCGTCACACGTCGTTTAGCTAACGCGACTTACAGTCACGTGACGTGCAATGCAGGGCGAAGTGTCTTGCTCAAGGGAACATCGACTAGGGCGGGTATTGAACCGCCAACCCACTGATTGGAAGACGGACCCGCTAACCACTGAGCCACGGTCACCCTACTAGCATGCTATCCCACCTATGCAATTATATTAGCGCATTGATGTGACGCGTCTCCTTTTGGACGCTGTGTGACGGATCAGAGTTAAATGTGTTGTTCATGGAGAGGAACTCTGATTGGACGGGACCGGGGACAGAGGGACAGAGGGACACTTTGACCACGTCTCTGAGCTCCTTGGAGACTTTAGTCATGTTCCTGTTTCCTGGGTTTTTAACCATTTCGGGATATTCTCCACATTAAAGACACGCGGTGCAGTTTCTGACCACTAGTAGCGCTGTGGAGCAATGTTCTCACAGACAGGGTCAACGGTGCCACTCTATCACATGGATATCTATTCCATGGATATCTATTCCATGGATATATAGTGGTACTGTATGAGGACATCAAGATATGTGCTAGCAAAGGAAAGGAAGAGGACTGGAAGCTGGTAAAGATGCAGATTTCCTTCTTTTTTTCTTACAGGAAATACACAAACATGACTTCTTTACGAGAGAACTTTGCTGGGCACCTTTGACCAAAAGCATGACGTCCTTATTTATACAATAGATGTTGGAAAAACAAATATTTATCATTTCAAAATGTGATTTAAAGCTTATTTTGTATCAGTCCATGGCTATGATGCAAGGCCTGAGATGCAGCCAGTGATGCGCAGAGCAGGCGACTCGTCAACCAGCTGTCAATCAAAGTCGTGCGGTCGGACGAGTAACGATGACGAGCGAGAGAGAGAGAGACCACTGAGGTCAGAAGGACTTTCATCCAGGAGACCACTGTTCGTGTCCATGTGAAACCATCGGTACACTATGACCTCACCTTTAGCCTTGTTACATTGTATCCCGTGACACGTAACGGTCACATGGCGCTGTTGCGTTACGTTACTGCATCACTACGTTACCACGTTGTTACGTTATTACGTTACCACGTTATTACGTTACCACGTTATTACGTTACTAGGTTACCACGTTGTTACGTTACCACTTTACCACGTTATTACGTTACTAGGTTACCACGTTGTTACGTTACCACGTTATTACGTTACCACGTTATTACGTTACTAGGTTACCACGTTGCTACGTTATTACGTTACCAAGTTAATACGTTACAATGTTATTACGTTACCACGTTGTTACGTTATTACGTTACCACGTTATTACGTTACTTGGTTACCACGTTGTTACGTTATTACGTTACAAAGTTATTACGTTACCACGTTATTACGTCACCAAGTTATTGCGTTACCAAATTATTGCGTTACCACGTTATTACGTTACCACGTTATTACGTTACCAAGTTATTGCGTTACCACGTTATTACGTTAACAAGTTATTTCGTTACCAAGTTATTACGTTACCAAGTTATTACGTTACCACATTATTACGTTAAATTATTTTTTTGAATTTGTTTTAATGTATTTATTTTTATTTATTTATTTATTTTCGCTGGACCCCACCGACTGTTAAATGAACTTTTCTTTGAGTTTTCATTAGTGGTTCCTCCTCCGTTCCCCCTGTAGTGTGTGTGTGTGTGTGTGTGTGTGTGTTTGTGTGTTTGTGTGTGTGTGAAGCATATTTAATCCTTTCAGATTTGTTCCCCGGGGAAGTGATTAGTGTACCTCGCCTTTGTTGCGATTCTATTTTAGAAAACTCTTTATAGTGTGTGTGTGTGTGTGTGTGTGTGTGTGTGTATGTGTGTTGTGTTGGTAACTGGCTGCATGCCAGCAGCGCGTAGGTGTGTATTTGCATAGTGTGGATTAGTAATACCATTATTAACTTATTTTCTCTGTGTAAATATACATGTGTGCGTGTAAGTGTGTGGGTGTGTGTGTGTGTGAAGAGTTTGTTCAGTGGTGTTCACCTCTTTGCAGTTCTGAGGAATTTAGTTCATAGTTGAACATTTCTTTATTCCAACTTCGTGTTGTTATTCTTTCATCTATTAGATTTAATATCGTTAAAGTTGTTGTACGGGACGTTGGGGGGGGGGGGCTTTATTGTTCTACAGTGTTCAGATTCAGGCTCAACTCTATTATCCCATGTGGGGTTAGTTTGGTCAACAGCAGCCGTCTTCACTACAGCTCGTCTTCCTCATCTTAGTCTACATCATGTTCCACCTCTCATACGGAAGAGATGAACTGAGGCCGTCAAATAAATCAAAAACCTCCTGACAAGATCTGTGATGAAGTTGGGTACCAGGCACAATGACAGGAAGTGCCAGGCACAATGACAGGAAGTACCCTGCACAATGACAGGAAGTACCCTGCACAATGACAGGAAGTACCCTGCACAATGACAGGAAGTACCAGGCACAATGACATGAAGTACTCTGCACAATGACAGGAAGTACCCTGCACAATGACATGAAGTACCCTGCACAATGACAGGAAGTACCAGGCACAATGACAGGAAGTACTCTGCACAATGACAGGAAGTACCCTGCACAATGACAGGAAGTACCAGGCACAATGACAGGAAGTACTCTGCACAATGACAGGAAGTACCCTGCACAATGACAGGAAGTACCAGGCACAATGACAGGAAGTACCAGGCATAATGACAGGAAGTACCAGGAAGCTGAACTCTCGTATCCCTCAATTCCACTCAATTCGCTGTCTGCTAGGTTTTAGAGCTTTACACAGTTTCTTTTCCTTTATTGCTGTTATTAATGTTCTCCCTCTCCGTCTTTAATGGCTTTGCGTTTTCCCTCCGGCTCAAACTCGCGGTGTGTAATTTCGTATCGATTACCGACACGCCGGGAAACCGACACGCTGTAAAACCAGCGACTAGAATACGTGCAAAAGTATTTTACCGACAAACCTGCTCCTCTTTTTTTTCCTAATTGTTTTCTATACCCTCGTCATCTTCTCCTCGCGGTCGTCTTCTGGTCCGTTCTCCTCAAATGAAGCTGAGAAGACGAGAGACGAAAGATAAACAACGCCGCCATGAGCCCCACGAGGCCGTTAGCGCTCCGCAGCTGTTAGCAGGTAAACGACGGCGGCAAAGGGAGCGCCGTTAGCACGCAGGTGAACACAGCGGTGTACGATAGATGAGATAAGATTAAGATATATACTTTATTAATCCCCAAGGGGAAATTAGTTCTCTGCATTTAACCCATCCTTAGTTATTAAGGAGCAGTGGTGCGCCCGGGAAGCAACTGGGGGTTCAGTGCCTTGCTCAATGACACTTCGACTTGCAACTAATGGGGAGAGCGGGGATCGAACCGACAACCTTGGGGTTGCAGGACGACCCCCTTTTTATAATGGTTTATTTAATAAGGGACAGTGCACATTGATAAAAACTTTGCAGTAAATGTGCCAGAGTTAGCCAAGAGGCTATTTTTCATCTGTAGTCCCAATGTTGCCCACTGAGCTACAGCCGCCCCCACTAAAATGAGACGGTTCAAACACAAGGTGACCTCAGGTGCCGAGGGC